>NC_044977.1:56710979-56918892 GCF_008728515.1 Papio anubis
GCAACGTAGAATTTCGCTGCACTCATTTGTTCAGCTACCATTTATGGAGTCCCTCCTCTGTGCCAGGCATTCTGCTGGGTAAACATATATCTTGGTGCTTGTTATTGAGACTGAGGCATGACCACATATGGCAATGCAAAGAGAGTCAGCTGGGAGGCTAAATGGTAGATAAATCCTGGAATTAGCATATGCTTCCTACCCTAGGCTGGGGGGCCTTGGCCTTAGCTTTGCAAACCAAAATCCAGGCCAAGGGCTTGGAGCTGCTTAAAGATTGATCCCCGGAGGTCGCTGAAAGCTGCTAAGTGAATGTTCCCACTCTCCATCTGTCCCTCTAATCACAAACCCCTGTACTCCGGTTAGTCCCAGCAAGCTCCCACATGGAAGGCGTGGGGCAGGCAGGACCCACTCCTGCCAGATCTTTGTTAAAGCAATTCTCTGAAGGCACCTCTCCAACCTCAGAAGGAACCTGGAACTGCTGGCTTGGGCTCAAGTTCCCAAGAGCAGCAACTCAAAGACATCATGTGGTCAGAACTAATTAGACCTGCCAAGCCCACTACCAAAGACAGCCAGCACACTAAGGCAATTAGTGATGATTTGGCCAGTGTCCACCATCACCAGATGGCCTCTGCAAGTTCTCCATGTTCCCAGAGAAATTACACATAGAGGCTAAGCTTATGTCCTGTAAAAGCACAGGCAGAATAAACATTCTAGACATGCAATGGGAAGAAGAGATAATACCAATGATATTAATCATAAACATAGGTGCCATCTATGGAACAGGAACTACATGACAGGCTCAGTGCTAGACATTTTACAGATTATCAACTCAACCCTAACATCAACCCTGTGGAGTGATAAGATTATGCCCATGGCTAGGTACAGTGGCTCAGGCCTGTAATTCCAGCACTTTGGAAGACCAAGGCAGGAAGATCACCTGAGCTCAAGAATAACCTGGGCAACATGACAGAATGCCATTTCTACAAAAAATACAAAAGTTAGCTGGGGTAGTGGCATGTACCTGCAGTCCTAGGTATTCAGAAGGCTGAGTTGGGAGGATCCCTTGAGCCTGAGAGGCAGAGGTAGCAGTGAGCTGAGATTGCGCCACTGCACTCCAGTCTTGGTGATGGAGTGAGACCTTGTCAAAAAAAAAAAAAAAAAAAAAGATTATGCCCATTTTACAGAAGAGAAAACTGAGGATTTAACAGGTTGGTTGTCTGAGTTCACTCAAATAATTTTTTTAAAGCTGGAATTCAAACTCAGATCTGTCTGGCTGCAAAGCTTTGGAATCACACAGATTATTCTGCAATAACTTGGTAGGAAAATCTTACTTAAATGTCACTTCCCCAGCCTAATTATGCTCCTCTTGTGGCTGCTCTTATAGCCCATAATAGGCATTTTTTAAATATAACCATAACTGTCATATGCTTAAGGCATGCATCTCCCATTGTACTAAGCTCAATGAAGGCAGGACTTTGTTGTTTTCTTCACTACTTTATCCACAACCCTTTGCATGATGCCTGGTATATAAAAAGTGGTCAACAAATACTTGCTTAGTGAATTAATAAAAGGAAACAAATAGGCAAGAAAAAGAAAGTGAAAGAAAGAAGACAGAGCTCTTGGGGATATGGGAAGATCATTAGGTTTTATATTTACAAATATGTAACAGTGGTGTGCTGATAAACCAGTTATTTGGGGGAAATAAAGCATCCTGATTTGTAGCATTTGCCAGTTTCCATTGTGTGAATGCTGCCACTACAACCAATTTTAAGCTCCCAGTGTGATATCACTGAATGCAGAGTTGGAAAGACATGCCCAGTGTTGACTTTTGCCAGCTCTTGTGCCACTTTCTCAGGTTTTTTGTTTTTTGTTTTTTGTCTAGAGAAAATCAATCTCTCCTCTGATTTTAATTCTCCTCATCTTCTGGATTAGAGGCTTCTATTAGCTCTATTAGCTCTGACACTATGAGCCTATACATGATGTCTTTCATTATTTTGTCCTTCCACTAGATTCGGGTGCTGAGGTGATGGGTTAAGTATGAGATGGAGGACTAAATCCCAAGTCGATCAAGTAAAGTGTTCAGACCAATAAATAGTTATAGCACAACAGCTCTCTCTTTTCCTTTCTCAGAAATATGTCCCAGTACATTCAAAATGCACCACTTCTGATATCCAACTAAAGGAATCCACTTGTTTGTTCCCTAAGTAAAATACAACTACATCTCACCAGTTTCAAAAGTCAAGCACCAGTGGATTTTGGAAAGCTAGTACTTAGCATTAAAAAACAACTTAAGGTAAAGCACCCAGTTACAATGTGTTGGATAACCCAGTTACACTCACAACTTCTGTATCTGAAAAAGACAAATGGATGCAATGAGAGTATGGTGACATCTCTATTTTATGCTCTTCTGCTCACTTGACCATCCCCTCCCTCCTTCACCATTTACAGTACACACACAGGCTTTCCATCTCAAGGTAAACTTAGGATGTTGCAGAATATTCCAAGGAGAATAGAAAACTGCTATTGTGATTGTAAGCTGTAAGAACTGTATTTCTACCTTTGCAATATTTTCAAGGGACCCAACAGGGCTGCTAAGTCACTAGTCCGAGTGTTTGTCCAATAGAAAATTGAAAAACATAGGTTTCTACAAACATAAAGTTCTTTCGAGTAGTCACTACAATTTGGGTAGTTCTGCATAGAAAGCCTATTTCAAGAGATTTAGAGATTTACAGACCGAATGAAGCACAAATGTTTGCCCTCTTATGGGACTCAATGGAAAATGGATTATTTTAGAGTGCTGGCAGTCACCCACATAGTCAGACTAATTAGATCTTTTGCCTTGAAGTTTCTCTCCACCCTTAGTCAATATGCATAATGCATTCAGTTCAAATTTAGATGCAGAAAGCATTTGTTGAACCATCAGTATCTGCCAGGCATGTTGATAGATGAGGGAAGGGAAATGGGTAAAGGAAACCCTGGCTTCCCTTTTTCTCCGCAGGCTCTCAGTATGGCACCAAAAGACAGGTATAAATGAATAACCAAGGAGAAAATATAATAAGGATGAAAACAGAAGTATGCAGGAGAAACATAGGGCTTTTGGACATGTGGTTAGAAAAGTAGGCTCTGGCCGGGCGCGGTGGCTCAAGCCTGTAATCCCAGCACTTTGGGAGGCAGTGGTGGATCACAGGAGTCAGGAGATTCGAGACCATCCTATTAACAGTTAAGAACCCCGTCTCTACTAAAAATACAAAAACTAGCCGGGCAGGAGTGGCGCCTGTAGTCCCAGCTACTCGGGAGGCTGGGCCAGGAGAATGGTGAACCCGGGAAGTGGGCTTGCAGTGAGCTGAGATCCGGCCACTGTACCCAGCCTGAAGTGACCCAGAGCAGACTCATCTCAAAAAAAAAGAAAAGTAGGCTCTGGAGTTAGATTAAGTTTATTTGTTAGCCATATAACCTTAAATAAGTTACTCAATTCCTTTGAGCTTCAGTGTTCCTATATGTAAAATGGGATCATAACTCTCATGCCTAACTATCAGGTTGTTTTGATGATTAATGAGCTAATGCATGGAAAGCATTCAATACAGTCCTGACATATAGTAAGCACTCAATAAATATCAGCTCTTATTGGTTATTTTCCTTGCAGTAGCATTTGGAGTAAGATAAATGGGGGTGTTATGGGTAGAAGCGGGGATAAGAAAGGCATTGGGGACAGAGTGACAAAGACATGAAGGTATGAAAGAGCAGGGATGCTTGGGTAACATTTAATAGACAAAACTGATCTAATTTGTATGGAATGAGTGAGAAAAAGACGACTGAAGCAAGCTTGGAAAGGACTGAGAGACCTGGTAAAGAGAATGACCTCAACCTGAAGGCAAAGGACATCCACAGGCATTTTTAAGGCAAAGCACAGAATTGTGTATTAGAGAGTTTTTCAAAGTGGCACAATGAATTGAATGGGGGAAGAGTTTTGAGGCAGAGAGACCTGTTAGAGGACTTTTGTGCAGTGACATATATTAGGAAACCATTGGTGCTCAGCAGTAGTTGACACCATGTGAATGGAGAAAGATCACCACAACAAATGTAGGATGAAGAGAGTCAAAGGAAAAGGCTAAGGGAATCCTACGTCTCAGGGATGAACAGAGAAATAAGTGCTGATGCTAATGCAGGAGACAGCTGGGGAGCAGTCAAAGAAGAGACTAGGGAGAGAGAAACAGGCTGGCTTTATAAAGTCAAGGAAAATGATGGCTCTGGGAGGATGGAGTGGGCTAGCAACGTCTAATACCACTGAGATGCCAAGAAGGCTGAGACTTGAAGAAAAGCCAAGAGTTGAAGCAATTAGTGGTTCATTGATGGTCTAATTAGATCAGTTTGAGTAGAGTTTTTGGTTGCAGCTAAAAAAGAGAGGGTAAGGAAATGAAAGCAGTGAGTGTAACCAACCCTCCAAGGAATTGGAAGGCAAAGAACAAAGAGAAAAAGTTAGTAACCTAAGGCTGGGGGCGGGGAGAAATTGGAAGTTAAATAACATAAAGCAAAAAATTGGAATACTCGAACATTTTTAAAGTGGTAGGTTTGGTTAAGAAACAGAAAATTTTAAAAACAGAGAGAAGAGATGACCGCAGAGCCCAAAGAAGAGAAGATCAAAAACTGCAACTGGAGCAATTTGTCTCCAGTGGGAGTGGGGAGTCTCTTTGCCTGTGTCAAGAGGGAATAAAATAAGGTTGCATAGGCCGGGCGCAGCGGCTCACACCTGTAACCCCTGCACTTTGGGAGGCCGAAGTGGGTGGATCATCTGAGGTCAGGAGTTGGAGACCAACCTGGCCAACACCCTGTCTCTGCTAAAAATACAAAAAAAGTAGCCTGGACCATGGTGATGGGCGCCTGTAATCCCAGCTACTCGGAAGGCTGAGGCGGAAGAATCGCTTGAACCTGGGAGTCGAAGGTTGCAGTGAACCGAGATGGCGCCCCTTCACTCCAGCCTGGACAACTCCGTCAAAAAAAAAAAAAAAAAAAAAAAGCATAGAGAAATAGCTAAAATTAGAGGGCGGGGGGTGGCACACTGGCCCGTATTTTCTCTGTAGAATAGGTAAAGTTGTCTTTTCAGTGTAAGGAGGTGGAGATGGAGCATTTATACATTAGTAAATTTCGGCAGCACCCATGGACAATGAGGAAGAAGGTGAAAAAAACGTTGAGGAGAAGACCTGAAAGCATCAGTAAGAGCTCTACTCAGAGCAAAAAACATAATGTAGCAAAGAGGGCACAATAATGACTTTCTCTCCAGCCCTTGTGGGAAGCCTGGGAGCAGTTGTCGAGAAAATGTATATGTAGGATGGATTCAGGGTTGCTAATTTCAGGTTGGCAGGAAGCATATGGCAAAAGGGCCATAGGATAAAGGAATGGGGGATCTCCAAAATATTATCATTGAAATGGCTATTAGTGGGGACCAGACTGGCAGGGGAAAAAGAAGAGCTAGGACATGTAGAGGGGATTACATACCAGGGCAATAGGAAATTGGCAGTGAACAGAAGAAGGTGATCAAAAACAACCAGTGCTGAAAAGTAACACCGCAGAGCATTCTGGACCAGTGGAGGTGACAGGATTTACTCATTGGATAGTGCCTATAGTGAGCATAGGAATGACTAGAGCCTTTTTTTCCCCTTCTTTCTCTATCTTGCAGAGTAATGCCAAAAGGATTGATATCAATTCTGCCTTGAATATCTGGTAGAATTCTGCTGTTAATCCATCTGGTCCTGGACTTTTTTGTGTTGGTAATTTTTAAATTACCATTTCAATCTTGCTGCTTGTTATTGGTCTGTTCAGGGTATCTAATTCTTTCTGATTTAAGCTAGGAGGGTTGCGTTTTTCCAAGAGTTTATCCGTCTTTTCTAGGGTTTCTAATCTATGTGCGTAAGTGTGTTCATAGTAGTCTTGAATGATCTTTTGTATTTCAGTGGTGTCAGTTGTAACATCTCCTGTTTCATTTCTTAGTGAAGTTATTTGGATTTTCTCTCTTCTTTTCTTGGTTAATCTTGATAATGGTCTATCAATTTTATTTATCTTTTCAAAGAGCTAATTTTTGTTTCATTTATCTTTTGTATTTTTTTGTTTCAATTTTATTTAGTTCTGCTCTGATCTTGGTTATTTCCTTTCTTCTGCTGGGTTTGGGTTTGCTTTGTTCTTATTTCTCTAGTTCCTTGAGGTGTGACCTTAGAATGTCAGTTTACTCTTTCAGTCTTTTTGATGTAGGCATTTAGGGCTACAGACTTTCCTCTGAGCACTGCTTTTGCTGTATCACAGAGGTTTCGATAGGTTATGTTGTTATTGTTGTTTGAAGAATTTTTTAATTTCCATTTTGGTTTTGGTTTTGACCCAAGGCTCATTCAGGAGCAGGTTTTTAAACTTCCAAGAATTGAGGCTTGTTTTGTGGCCTGTCATATCATCTATCTTGGAGAAAGTTCCATGTGCTGTTGAAGAGAATGTGTATTCTGAAGTTGTTGGATGAAATAGTCTATATATATCTGTTAAGTGCATTTGTTCCAAGGTATATTTTAAATCCATTGTTTCTCTGTTGACTTTCTGTCTTCATGACCTGTCTAGTGTCATCAGTGAAATATTGAAGTCCCTCACTATTACTGTGTTGCTGTCTATCTCATTTCTTATGTCTATTAGTAATTGTTTTATAAATTTGGGAGCTCCAGTTTTAGGTGCATATATGTTTAGAATTGTGACATTTTCCTGTTGGACAGGTCTTTTACTATTACACAGTGTCCCTTTTTGTCTCTTTAACTGCTGTTGATTTAAAGTTCGTTTTGTCTGTTGTAAGAATAGCTACCCCTGCCTGCTTTTGGTGTCCATTTTTCTGAAATGACCTTTTCCATCCCTTTACTTTATGTTAGTCTTTACGTATTAGGTGAGTCTCCTGAAGGCAGCAGATAGTTGGTTGGTGAATTCTTATCCATTCTGTGGTTCTGTATCTTTTAAGTAGAGCACTTAAGCCATTTACATTCAATGTTAGTATTGAAATGTGAGGCACCATTGCATTCGTCATGTTCTTTGTTGCTGGTGTACTTTGTTTTTTTTGTTTTTTACTTTTGCTTTTTAACTTGTATTTTTGTTTTATAGGTCCTGTGTGATTTATGCTATAAAGAAGTTCTGTTTTGATGTGTTTCCAGGATTTGTTTCAAGGTTTAGAGCTCCTTTTAGCAGTTCTTGTAGTGGTGGTGGTAATCGTGAATTCTCTTAGCATTTGTTTATTTGAAAAAGACTGTGTATTTTCTTCATATATGATGCTTAGTTTCACTGCATACAAAATTCTTGGCTGTTAATTGTTTTGTTTGAGGAGGCTGAAGATAGGTCCCCAATCCCTTCTAGCTTGTAAGGTTTCTTCTGAGTAATCAGTTGTTAATCTGATAAGTTTTCTTTTATAGGTTACCTGGTGCTTCTGTCTCATAGCTCTTACGATTGTTTCCTTCATCTTAACTTTGAATAACCTGATGACATTGTCCCTAGGCAAAGATCTTTTTGCAATGAATTTCCCAGGTGTTGTTTGTGCTTCTTGTATTTGGATGTATAGGTCTCTAGCAAGGCAGGGGAAGTTTTCCTCAATTATTCTCCCAAATATGTTCTCCAACCTTTAGATTTCTCTTCTTCCTTGGCAACACCAATTATTCTTAGGTTCTTTTTGCAATGAGTTTCCCAGGTGTTGTTTGTGCTTCTTGTATTTGGATGTCTAGGTCTCTAGCAAGGCAGGGGAAGTTTTCCTCAATTATTCTCCCAAATATGTTTTCCAAGCTTTTGGATTTCTCTTCTTCCTTGGCAACACCAATTGTTCTTAGGTTTGGTTGTTCAACATAATCCCAGACTTCTTGGAAGCTTTGTTCATATTTTCTCATTCTTTTGTCTTTGTCTTTATTGGATTGGGTTAATTTGAAGACCTTGTCTTTAAACTCTGAAATTCTTCTACTTGTTCAATTCTGTTGCTGAGACTTTCCAGAGCATTTTGCATTTCTAAAGTGTGTCCAAAGTTTTCTAAATTTTTTATTGTTTTTCCTTTAAGCTATATATTTCCTTGAATATTTCTCCCTTCACTTCTTGTATCATTTTGGATTTCCTTGCATTGGGCTTCACCTTTCTCTGGTCTCTCCCTGATTAGCTTAATAACTAACCTCCTGAATTCTTTCTCAGGTAAATCAGGGATTTCTTCTTGGTTTAGATCCATTGCTAGTGAACTAGTGTGATTTTTGGGGGGTGTTGAAGAGCTTTGTTTCATCGTATTACCAGGGTTGGTTTTCTGGTTCCTTCTCATTTGGGTAGGCTCTGTCAGAGGGAAGGTCTAGGGCTGAAGGCTGTTGTTCATATTCTTTTGTCCCACGGGTGTTCCCTTGATGTAGTAGTCTCCCCCTTTTCCCATGGATGTGGCTTCCTGTGAACTGAACTGTAGTGATTGTTGTCTCTCTTCAGGGTCTAGCCACCCAGCGAGTCTACCCAGCTCTGGGCTGGTACTGGGGGTTGTCTGCACAGAGTCCTGTGATGTGAACCATCTATGGGTCTCTCATCCTTGGATACCAGTGCCTGTTCTGGTGGAGGTGGCAGTGGGGTTGCAATGGACTCTGTGAGGGTTCTTAGTTTTGGTGGTTTAATGATCTATTTTTGTGCTGGTTGGCCTCCTGCAAGGAGGTGGTGCTTTCCAAAGAGCATCAGCTGTGTTAGTATGAAGAGGGACTGGTGGCGGGCGGGTCTGTAGAACTCCCAAGATTGTATGCCCTTTGTCTTCGGCTACCAGGGTGAGTAGAGAAGGACCATCAGGTGGGGGGTGGGGCTAGGCATGTCTGAGCTTAGACTCTCCTTGGGGAGGTCTGACTGTGGCTGCTGTGGGAGTGGGAGTGAGAGTGCCAGGTCACTAGAATTTTGTACCTAGGAGGGCTATGGCTTCCTCTGCTGAGTCATGCAGGTTGTCAGGGAAGTGGGGGAAAGCCAGAAGTCACAGGCCTCACCCAGCTCCCATGCAAACTGAAGGGCTGGTCTCACTTCCACCTTGCCCCCTCACCAACAGCCCTGGGTTTGTTTCCAGGTGGAAGGCAAGACTGGCTTGAAAACCTACTCCAGGCTACCTGCCTCTCAGCTGTGAAAGAAAAGGGCTTGAGTGTTCCCCTGCCTGTGGAGTCTGCACACAAGATTTGGGCCCTCCCCTGAGTTCAGGCCAGGAAGCTTCTCGCCCCATTCAAATTGTTAGAAAGTTCAGCTAGAGATTTCCTTCTCTTTGTGGAGTTTACCTGCTGCTCCTCTGGCCACCCTCCCAATGGATCCCTGTGGTGCCAGGCAGGAATGGGCTGCTAGGGGACTCAGCAAGCTGCTAGGGCCTTTCTGCTGCTTCCTCTATTCCTGTATTTCGTTCAGCTCTCCAAATTGACTCAGCTCCAGGTAAAGTCAGAAACTTCTCCCTCAAACAGACCTTCAGCTTCTCCAGCAGGGGTGTGTGTTTGGGAGAGGAGGGTCTCCCTTTCCTACTTCCACATTTAGGGCACTCACATTATTTAGGGGGTCAGCTGGGTCCTGCAGGAGCAGTCCGCTTCCTTGAGATGGTCTCTGGGTCCTCTCGGGATTGCTGGTTTGTTCTTTTGCAGTCAATCTGGAGCTAAAATTCACAAAGCAAGCCTCCGCTTGCTGCTCTGTCTGGAGCTGTAATCTAGTCCTGCCTACCCCCAACAATTATTAATTGGTCTGCTACTATATATACTGGTTATGTTTTGCTCTAAGGTAGCAGTTTGGCTTTCTCATTTGCCTTGTGAGTGGCAACATCTAGGAAATATGAATGAACTCCCACTGGGGAGTCTGTGTTGAAGACTGAGACAGGAGTCCACGCTTCTTTCTGTGTACTGCCTTAGACCTTTAAGGATAATCAAGGGTTTAGGGGGAGAATATTGAATTATCACACATATTTGAACACACTCTTCTGCCCGAAAATTGCATAAATGGCTTCCCATTAATCTTAGTATAAAATCTAAACTCCTTTCCGTGGCCAAAAAGCATATGCAAAGTGTTGCCTCTTCATATCTCTGCAATCTCCCTTGCTCAAAGCAGTCTAACCATAGTGATTCTTCTTCAATCCCTCCTGTAACCGGCATGTTTTCCTACCTCAGGACCTTTGAACATATTCTTCCTCCTCCTTAGACTGTTTTTTCTCCTACTCCTGTAATGGTTTTTATCTCTCTTCTTTATCTCAGAAGCTACCTCTTCAGAAATGCCTTCCCTGAACCACCTACATAAAATAGGTACACCTGTTTTTATTTCACTGAAAATCCTGTTTAATATCTACATAGCACTTACTTAAAAGTGGAATTACTTTAGTTATTTATCTGTTAACATAATGGTAGGAACCTTGCTTATTTTTTCCCCTCCCCATTGTGCACCTCAACATGGAGCTTAGCATATTGTAAGCATTAAATAAATATTTGTTGAATGAATGAAGTAATAAAAAGAATAACAATAACAACAATGCCGTTTTTATTGCACTGTTTCTAGATGCCAGACAACTTGTTAAGCAAAATCCATATACTGATGTCAAGCAACTCTACCAACAGTTCCTCAGTGGAGATTATTATTATTCCTGTTATTGAGATTAGTAGACAGTTGTAGGGAGGTTAAGCAATTTGCCCAGTGATTTTTTAAATTATTAAGCTTGAATTTGAGCTCTGTTATACATTTGTGCTATCAGCTATGATGCTTTATATTTATTGCTGATATGGTTTGGATGTCTTGTCCCCTCTGAATTTCATGTTGAAATGTGACCACCAATGTTGGAGGGGGCCTAGTGGGAGGTGTTTGGGTCATGGAGGCAGATCTCTCATGAACAGCTTGGGCTGTCCTTGTGGCAATGTGTGAGTTCTTACTCTATGAGTTCACCTGAGATCTGGTTATTTAAAAGAGGCTGGCGCCTCCTCCCTTTCTCTTTTGCTCGCTCTCTCCATGTGACACACCGTCTCCTCTTCACCTTCTACCATGATCATCAGCTTCCTGAGGCCTCACCAGAGACAGGTGCTGGTACCATGCTGCTTGTACAGCCAAATACACCTCTTTTCTTTATACATTACCCACCCTCAGGTATTTCTTTATAGCAATGCAAATGAACTAACAAAATTGCCAATTTTTAGGAATAGCAGATGGCCGGGTGGTGGGGGGGGTCCAAATTAAAATGGCTCAGAATTCCATTCAAACACGATAATCTGCCAAGTTTTTAAAATCCTACAATTAGTTCTCCAATTTCCCCAAATCTGCACCTCATTTTGGTGGCATTGAGCTGGTCTCAGTACTGAGTTTAATTATTAAGGAAGTTTCCTGAGGCATCTTTTCCCCTCTGATTCAAATCCCATCTCTCTGTGCCTCCCATTAAAGAAGTACTGAGAGGCAAAAAATCATGGTGAAATATGTGTTTTAACAGGTATTTCAGCTGCATGGGAAATGTGCAGAATTCTGAGAATACAGAATCCAAACCTCTGCAACAGCCAGCTGAAGTGGTATTTCATCAACCTGGATTTTTATTCCTTCTCAAGATCTCGGAGTCCCCGGAGCTGTTTTAATCTTGGCTCATTAAAAGTTAATATAATTTGGATTGGTGCTATTCATTTTGTTTCTGGCCACCTCATTTACCCAGCTCTGGCTGGGTTTCTGTGCACCAAGTCTAGGTGAATCGCAGATGTATCTACCTCACCTTCATTCACGTTGTGGACCCAGATGGCAGTAATCAATAGCTGATCATTGATAAATGATATTCATTATAAAGAATACAGATCCAAGTGTCAGCCACAGAATAGATGCCAGTTATTTGTTGTTGGGTAATTCAGGAATGTCAAGAGGTAACAAAGAGCGACTGCTATGCTGCAGTCATTACCTAGCCCAGGGGAGGAGTGTTAAACATTAATACTTGAGCTGTAAAAGTATCAGAAACTTGACTGTCAGGCAAGCTTTGTAAGGGGGTGAAAAAACTCAGTAAGGTCAAATTTCTTGAGCAGGTGCTGCAAACAACTACTAATGTGCAAAATCCCCTTCTTGGGAGTTACAGTCATCCTCTCTGACTCCTGTAGTACTGACATTGGATAGAATTTTTGCCTGGAGGGTTACTATTCCTGGGTGGAGGAATGGGATGGGGTTTGGAAGGAAAGAAAAGAGGAAAAGCGGCATTTTTAGATTGAGGAATGGTGTCTATTCATACTACAGACAAGTTCCCAAGTGGTGACTACTATTTACTTTAGGATCCACAGTTATTTGCTTCATTTATGCATTTTAAATGTTTATTTATTTATTTGTTCATCCAAAACAATCCCCAGAGGTCCTATATATACATTTGCTACAATAGGAATGTAAAAAACTTAAAAAGCTAATGCATGGACCTTGCCTCTTGAGTGGCTATGGTCTATGAAAGGGAAGAATGGACATCAGCACAATAGTTATTAAAATATATTGTGGTCGGTTCTGTGACAGAAGTTCCTGGAATTATCAGAACATGAATCTGAGTGTATGTTAGGTGAGTGATAAGGTGATGGAAGAAAGTGTCATATATGCAGAGATTTTACATATTGGTCTTAAGAATGAAACCTACATCATTCACCATGTGGAGCAGGTAGACAGGACGTGTTAGGAAGAGAGAACAGCAAGTGTAAAACTGTCTGGGTAAGAGCAAGTAGATTCATTTGCTGGAAGAAACATGGCTTGTGAGCTGATACAGTGGGAGTTGAAATTGGGATAAGCAAGAGAAATGTTCCTTTTTGTTCTGGTGCTCAATAGTTCTTACAGGTTTTTTTTTTTTGATGTTTATGGTTTTTTTTTTTTGAGACAGAGCCTTGCTCTATCACCCAGGCTGGAGTGCAGTGGCCTGATCTCGGCTCACTGCAAGCCCTGCCTCCCGGGTTCACGCCATTCTCCTGCCTCAGCCTCCCGAGTAGCTGGGACTGCAGGCACCCACCACCATGCCCAGCTAATTTTTTGTATTTTTAGTAGAGACGAGGTTTCACTGTGTTAGCCAGGATGGTCTTGATCTCCTGACCTCGTGATCCACCTGCCTCAGCCTCCCAAAGGGCTGGGATTACAGGCGTGAGCCACCGGGCCCGGCCCTCATAGGATTTTAAGAAAGGAAGAAGTGGTCTATATATCGCCATGTTTTATATGAAGCCCCCTCTGGAGGTCTATGGTGAATAGATGGTAGGGTAGGACTCTTTCAGTCTTTGGAGCTAGGATGTTAGTGAGAGGTCAGCTTAGAGATGTTGAAGGCTAGAGAGGCATGGCCAATGTTAGCATTATTCACTGAGATGGAGAACATGGAGGAAGAATGGGGTAAGAAGGTGAGTAAGGAGTCTGGAAAAAGAACATGTTGACTATGAGAGTGCTATAGGAATTTCTGGCAAGGATGGAAGAAAGAAGTGGAAGTATAGGGTTACAGGTGAGCAGAGATATCAGGGAGGAAGATTGGGGTTTGGAATAACTATGTAATATGTATCCTGATAGTTGATAAAATTATGGGTGTGAGGAATCACAGGTAGGTGAGAGAAGTTCTAAGGATAAACATGGTGCCTGTCCACATCCACTTGGATGAGCAGAGGAGAAGCCAGTAAAGCAAACTAGATGAAGTGTTCAAAAGGTCAGAAGGCAATTCTGAGGGAAACCCAAAGGAAATTATTTTCTTCCACAACTACAAAAGCAAAAGCCCCAATAAGGAAGACTCTAAGTTGGTTCTTGTAATGAATATATTTTATTAGATACTAGATTTTGCAAACTTATGTTTATAACCTTTATTGAATTTTCATTGAACATCTGCTTTATGCTAATGGAAAATAATGAAATCTAATTGTATTGAGGCTAGTAATTATTTCAGAAGAATGCAGAAATTGGTTGAAAGGTTCAGACAGAAAAACTTACATCATCATTATCTGAGAGCTTTATTCACTTCTCACATGAAAATCTCATTATCATACTTATTAAGGTGGTGTTTTTTTAATAATAGAAAACTTTTAGATAATTCCTACATTGTAGATTGTAATGAAGCTTGGGTTAAAACTAGAAAGAACACTCATCTTAGTTTTATAGTTGACCTATGGGCACTGAGCCAGACCTGTTTGTTAAGTTATATTTATACAAATTCATAGTTGGATTCATAGTTGGATAGGGATGCTGATTAAGTATTGCCTCATTTCTCACTAAATTAATTTATTTAGCCAGTGTTTATTAAGGTTCCAAAAGTTGCTGTACACTCTGAGACTAAAGCAGTAAAAAATAGTCACTATCTCTACTCTCATAGGATTATATTTGTATAATGTCAGGGGAGAGAAATGATCAGAAAATGTCAGATGATGATAGCTGTTTTGAAAGAATAGGGTAGAATAAGGGATAGAGGTGAAATCCTTGCATTTAAGAACAAAAGTCTCCTGGGCCCCACACCCTATCTGCTCTATCAGTGGAGATGTCAGCTAATGGGAGTTCAGTGAGAATTTCCTGTGATTGAAGTCACACAGCTGAGCAATTGCTCTCAGCAGAAGCTTCTCTCATCCATATTGTCTCCTCTGTTACTCTTCCGTGTTGACTCTCATGTTCAGTAGCTTGTAGACCCTAGAATCTTACAGAACTTTTGCTGCGTCTTCTCAGTTTCTTTCATCTCTAAAGCAACTCTGCTGCCACTCAACTGCTGGACAGTTCATCTTTAAACATCCCACAAAGGACAGCTTGTAGTGGGCTTATCATGGCATCCTCTAGCTGCAGATCTTTGGATTAAGAGCTTTTTGGCTTTTAGTATTTACTTATGTTTTAAACTAGTTGAAAAAATTATAACTATAATATTTAACAATGGGGAAATATTCAAATAATACAGAAGAATATTTTAAAAACAAGTTTCTTTCCAACACACTTTCCCCAGGTTCAAACTATTCCCTGGAAGAAACTACATTTTTTTTTTTTTCTTTTAGACACAGGGTCTTGTTCTGTCACTCAGGCTTGAGTGCAGTGGCACAATGAAGGCTCACTGCAACCTTAGATTCTTGGGTTCAGAAGATCCTCCTACCTCTGGCTCCCAAGTAGCTGAGACTACAGGCACAAACCACCAAGCCTTGCTAATTTTTTTATTTTTAATTTTTTGTAGACACTGGTTCTTGCTATGTTGCCCAGGTGGTCTTGAACCCCCAGCCTCAAGCAATCCTCCTGCCTCAGCCTCCCAAAGTGTTGAGATTACAGGCATGAGCTACTGTGCCTGACCAGGAGCTACTTTTAACAGTTTCTTTTGTATTTTTTCACATATATAAGAGGTAGAGACCTAATCCCCATTTTTACAATATTGAAATGTCTTATCAAGGATATAATTTCGCTATGTTTTTACCTCAATGGCTCAAAAAGTTCTCTGGGTATCCCTGTAGGTCATCAGGCTAGAGGAGCAAAGCATATACTAATAAGGGCCCCACATAATACTGATGCAATGTGAAGTAATAGACTTTGCTAACAAACCCAAGACTTTTAAGAGAAAGAATCGACAAGAATGTGTAGCCTTGTATGGGGCAAAATTAACTCTGTCTTGGTCCAATTCCAGAAGGCATTGTGACATGAGTACAATAAAAACAATAAGAACAAAGGTTTGCTTTGTACTTCCAGTTCTCCCAAAACCTCCGCTGATGGTCGTCTCCTGAGTTTGAATGACTACCCATATGACTACCCATATTCTTGATTTCCTTTATAAAGTCTGAGCTCTGTTTTTCCAGATTTTGTCCTTTCTTTTTTTTTTTTTTTAATTGCAGGCCTCTAAGGCTTCTAATTTGCAATAAATTAAATAGGCTAACTTTGCATATTTCAGTAACAGGTATACCTTGTTTTATTGCACTTTACCGTATTGTGTTTTGCAGACATTGTTTTTTATAAATTGAAGGTTTTTGGCAACACTGCATCAAGCAATTCTATCAGCACCATTTTTCAAATAGCATGAGCTCACTTCATGTTCCTGTGTCACATTCTGATAATTCTCACAATATTTCAAACTTTTAAATTATCAAAGATATATTATGGTGATCTGTGATCAGTGATCTTTGATGTTACTATTATAATTGTTTTAGGTGCCACAAACCATGCCCATATAAAGCAGCACATTTAATGAATAAATGTTGCATGTATTCTAACTGCCCCACCAACCAGCCATTTCTCATCTCTATCTTTCTCTCTCTCTCTCTCTTCAGGCCTCCCTATTCTCACAACAATATTGAAATTAGAGCAGTTAATAATGTTACAATGGTTTCTAAGTGTTCAAAGGAAAAGAATAATGCATCTCTCACTTTAAAACAAAAGCTAGACATGATCAAGCTTAGCAGGGAAGACATAATGAAGGCTAAGATAGGCCATAAGCTAGGCTTCTTATGCTAAACAGTTAGACAAGTTGCAACTGCAAAGCAAAAGTTCTTGAAGGAGATTAAAAGTGCAATTACACTGAACATATGAATGATAAGAATGTGAAATAGCCTTATTGCTGATATGGAGAAAGTTTTATGGATCTGGGTAAAAGACCAGCCAATCATAACATATCCTTAAGCCAAAGCCTAATTCAGAGCAATGTCCTAACTCTTTAATTCTATGAGGGCTGAGAGAGGTGAGGAAGCTGCAGAAGAAAAGTTGCAAGCTAGTAGAGGTTGGCTCAGGAGGTTTACGGAAAGAAGGCATCTTATAACATAAAAGTCCAAGGTGAAGCAAGAAGAGCTGATGGAGAAACTGCAGCACATTATCCAGAAGATCTAGCTAAGATCATTGACAAAGGTGGCTACACTTAACAACGGATTTTCAATGTCAATGAAGCCTCATATTAGAAGATATCATTTAGGACTCTCACAGCTAAAGAGATAGGAAGCCAGCTGGGTGCAGTGGCTCACACCTGTAATCCCAGGAGTCTGGAGGCCAAGGTGGGCAGATCATCTGAGGTCAGGAGTTCCAGACCAGCCTGGTCAACATGGTAAAATCCCATTTCTATTAAAAATACAAAAAATTACCTGCGCGTGGTATCAGGCACCTGTAATCCCAGCTACTCAGGAGACTGAGGCAGGAAAATCGCTTGAACCCAGGAGATGGAGGTTGCAGTGAGCTGAGGTCGCACCATTGTACTTCAGCCTGGGCAACAAGAGCAAAACTCCATTAAAAAAAAAAAAAAAAAGCCCAAGAGATATGAAGTCAATGTCTGGTTTCAAAGCTTCAAAGGACAGGCTGACTCTCTTGTTAGGGCCAATGCAGCTGGTGACTTTCAGTTGAAACCAAGTTTATTTAACATTCTGAAAATCCTAGGCCTCTCAAGAATTATGCTAAATCTACTCTGCCTGTGCTCTAGAAATGAAACAACAAAGCCTAGATGATAGCACCTCTGTTTATAACACGGTATACTAAATATTTCAAGCCTCTGGTGGAAATCTACTGCTTAGGAAAAGAGATTTCTTTCAAAATACTGCTGTTCATTGATAATGCAATGATAACCTATTGATAAACCTAGTCACCCAAGAGCTTGGGTGGAGATGTACAAGGGGATAAATATTGTTTTCATGTCTGCTTAACACAGTAACTATTTGACAGCCCATAGAATAAAGAGTAATTTTGAACCTCAAGTCTTTTTTTGTTTTGTTTTGTTTTTTTGAGATGGAGTCTTGCTCTATCGCCGAGGCTGGAGTGCAGTGGCACGATCTCGGCTTACTGCAAGCTCAGCCTCTTGGGTTCATGCCATTCTCCTGCCTCAGTCTCCCGAGTAGCTGGGACTACAGTTGCCCGCCACCATGCCTGGCTAATTTTTTTGTATTTTTACTAGAAACGGGGTTTCACCGTGTTAGCCAAGATGGTCTCAATCTCCTGACCTCGTGATGCACCTGCCTCGGCCTCCCAAAGTGCTGGGATTACAGGCGTGAGCCACAGTGCCCAGCCCCAAGTCTAGTCTTTTAAGAAATACATTTCATAAGGCTACATGGATAGTAATTCCTCTGATAGATTTGGACAAAGTAAATTGAAAACCTTCTGGAAAGGATTTATCATTCTTAATGTTATTAAGATCATTTGTGATTCATGAGAGGAAGTCAAAATATTGACATGAACAGGAGTTTGGAAAAAGTTAATTTCAACCTTCATGGATGACTTTGAGGAGTTCATGGCTTCAGTGGAGGGAGTAACTGCAGATATGGTGAAAATAGCAAGAGAGCTAGAATTAAAAGCAGAGCCTGAAGATGTAACTGAATTGTTTTAATCTCATGATAAAACTTGAAAAAAATAAGGAGTTGCTTCTTATGGATCAATGAAGAAAGTGGTTTTTGAGATAGAATTTATTCCTGGTGAAGATGCTGTAAACATTGTTGAAAGGACAACAAAAGATTTACAATATTGCATCAATCTAGCTAATAAGGCAGTGGCAAGGTTTGAGAAGATTGAGTCCAGTTTGAAAAGAAGTTCTACTGTGGGCAAAATACTATCAAATAGCATTGCATGCTACCCAGAAATCTTTTGTTAAATGAAGTGTCAATCAATGAGGCAAGTTATTGTCTTATTTTAAGAAATTTCCACAGCCACCTTGATCAGCAACCACCACTTTGATCAGTCAGCAGCCATTAACATAAAGTCAAGACCCTCCACCAGCAAAAAGATTATGACTCATTGAAGGTTCAGATGATCATTAGCTTTTTTTTAACAATAAGTATTTTAAATTGATGTATATGTTGTTGATCTTTCATTTTTCACCTCAAGATCATTGAATATATATGTAGTTTTAGACAATGCTACTGCATATTTGATAAACTACAATACAGTGTAAACATAACTTTTGTATGCACTGAGAAACCAAAAAAATTTGTATCTGTCTTTATTGCAGTGTTTGCTGCCTTGGTTTGTTCTGGAACTGGACCTGCAATATCTCCGAGGTTTGGCTGTAATTACTTCTTTTAATAAATATGTGTTTATAAAGGAAATTTTATATAATCATACATAGAACACAAATACATATTTTTATAAATAGAATACAAGTAGAAAAATAAATGCTATTAAATAAATAATATTATTAAATTATAGCTAGATTCCATTGCCAACCAAGTCCCAGAGTCTGAAGCCTACTATTTTCCTGTGGGGAGAAAAAAAAAGACATTTCTCCTGGAAGTATTCAGAAGAATAAAAAGGGAATGAAGAAAAACGACAAGAAAAAAATTGTAAAATACCTTTCCACTTAGGGATGCACAACCCAGATCCTCCTTCAAGGATTGATGGGATGTAGAGCTGCAGGGAGTGCAATCAGCAGATGGCTTCCAGCTGTGGACTCCTTCAGTGCTGTCTCAGCTGCAGAGAGCCACCCTATCCAATTCAAGTCCTTCCCAGAGCAGTGCACATCCAGTAACTGAGTGAGTCATGGGTATAAGGCCTGGCTGATTTGGCCCAATGAGAGATTACTCTGACAGGCAATACTTGTACTGGAGTTTCCTGCAGGGTGGTTGGGCCTTCGTTAGGCCTACATCATGGTTTGACTTTTTCCTCTGCTCAATCCCAATTTCTTTCTGTTTCTTCCACAGATGTAGATATCTAAGAAATGTCTCTACCGCAAACTCCACCTCAGCATCTGCTTCTGTAGATTCCAGCCTGGCATAAAGGTTTTTTTTTTTTTTTTTTTTTTCAGATGGAGTGGAGTCTCCCTCTGTCACCCAGGCTGGAGTGCAGTGGTACCATCTTGGCTTACTGCAACCTCCACCTCCTGGGTTCAAGTGATTCTCCTGCCTCAGCCTCCTGAGTAGCTGGGACTACAGGCACCTACCACCATACCCAGGTAATTTATGTATTTTTAGTAGAAATGGGGTTTTACCATATTGGCCAGGCTGGTTTTGGTGTTTAATATTGGGTCATTTTGCCACTAGAATGTAGTCTAGTGCCACAAAGAGAACTTGAATTCAGAGTCAGAAAAAAACTAAAATTTAATGTTCTAGTTGCATTTGATAAAGTTTTTTCACTTCCAGATTTTCACAGTGTTATTAAATCTCAAATAACAATAATAATTCCTCACCGAACTTCTTTATTCAATGAATAAACACATATAAAGAATTTAAGACAAGACTTGTTCCAGAGACTATTCTAGATCTAGATTTATGTACTATAGCATATTTTCATTGCTCTCTAATAAAAAGTTGAAACGAACCACAAATTTGAACCACGTATGTGGTTTAAATTTTTTAGTGGGCACATATAAAAAAGTAAACTACAGTTGAAATTAATTTTAATAATATATTTTATTTTACCAAATATATTCAAAATATTATCATTTCAACATGTGGTCAATTCAAAAAATTGTTAATGACAATTTTACTTTTGGGGGGTATACAAAGTCTTCAAAAACTGGTGTGTATCTCAGCACTTGGCTTTCATGTCATTTTGCATGTGCCATGCTTCAGTTGCTCATGAACAACATATGGTTGATGGCTGCCATATTGACAACACAGTTCTAGAGCAAACCTTGGGTTATATCTCCAATCCATGGTGAGCCTTCCATAAAAATGGAGAATTATAGAAGCTAAAATGTCACAGGAAATCTACAGAAGGCTGGACTAGGGTGAAGTCAGTGAGAGGAAATACCTTGAGAGAGCTCACTTTCTCTCCTAAATGCTCTTGGTCTGAAAGTTGAGAGTCTCCTAGATAGCATGCTAGACAGATAATTAGTGGAAATATAAACTTCATTTATTCAGAGAAATTCCTTCTCCAAATTTAGCAGAAATATAATTCAAGGTTATAAGTACATAGTTGTACTCTTCAGCAAAGATCTTATGTATAGCAAAATGTGAAAAAAGTCCCATTCTCCAGGGGTGGAAAATAAAATAAAAAATGTAAAAGCAAATTTGAGTATAAGAAGATATGCTGATGTCCCAAGATGTCTTTTTGAGACTGCTAGGATGAAACAATATTATTTGTGATATTCAGAAGGAGCAGGGGAGAAATTGAAAGAGTTAAAACGAAAAAAAAAAAAAAAACGTGATAAAGAAGGAATATCAGCCTATTATTATCACCCACTCATTTGTTGAATCAATGAATAGTGCCTGAGTATCTACTAAAAGTATGAAAGAGTTAGCATTTATTGATAGTTGAACATGTGTCACTCACTATCTTAAGTACATGCATGGATTGAACAATCACATTGTAGGTATGATTATAATCCCAATATGATGTATGAAGGAATTGAAGTAAGAAGAAGTTAATCAATAAACCCAGGGTCACACACCCAGTGTAGGATAGAATCAAAACTATCTCAGGCAGTCTAATTCCAGAACTGTACCCTTAACCACCATGAATTGCTAAGTGGAAAACAAAGATGAATCAAAGTTAGTTATCACTTTTTTAAAACTTAAGCCCTAGAGAGAGGGATAAGCATACAAATAAATCTTATAATAGAGAGAGTAAAATGTATGAGGCCAGGAAAAAGTTCAGTGGGAGCACCTGGAAGAGTTTAATATGTTCCTCCTTATCTTACAGATGAGTAAAATCAAGTCTAGCAATAGCTCACTAATGTGTTCAAATATTATGAAAGAACCCTGTTTAAAACAAAATCTGGTTTCTCCCAGGGGTACAGTGAGGAACTCTTAGTCCATTCTCTGCAAAGTAGTGGCTGTTCTTCTAATAATATCACATTTCAGTTTCTTCCCCTTTTTCCAAGGGCTTTATGCACAAACTTTCCAGTTTTTCAAGGTTTTCATTTTGTTCAGTGCTTTTTGATTAACATTTTACTGTACCAGGTCATATGCAAATAATATCAGTAACTTGGGCAGTAACTCAGGAAGTAAATACAGTAAATATGAGGAAAGAAAACTGTCACACCTACTCATGTGCTCTTGTCACTTGAGAATATGTGTGGATGATAATTAAAGGATATTTCAGCTGAAAAGTGGGAGGATTTATTGCTCTCAGGCTGTCGTCTTACATTTATGAGAGTGGATTTTATGTTTCTCAAGATATCTTGCTCATGAAGATAACTCATTTACAATCCAAGCATAGCTCCTCTGATTATCTTGGGAAATACGTCTGCAGATGCTGTGTTGAAACAACTGGAGACCCCAAGGCTACATTTTTCAATATATAAACACTCTATTATTCCTAAATGACATTATGTCATCTACAACTGTTCTTGTTGACATATGTGAATTCCATAAAGCAGTATTTCCCAAAGTGTCCTTAAGGTTTTCTGTGGGGGAAAAGTAGTTTCAAAATAAAAGACATTGGGATATATGGGTTAATTTATTTATTTCATAACTTTTCAGGGACTTCAATATGCTAATGTGAAAACTATATTTACAAGTACTTGCCAAAAATATTTGATCAAAATCTTCACCCATACCACCCCTGTTTATTTTTATTTGTTGAGGAGTGTTTTCTAGATTTAGGGTTGGTCTAAATATATGAATTTAAACCATATACAATTGCCAATATTTGACCATTTTTATTTTACAAAAATGGTAACATGATGCAGTTCTATTTAAATAGTTTGGCAGCACTGCATTAAAGCTGAATTCTAAGAGCTGTTCAGGGATTTAGATTATACTTTGATTTCTGCTTCACAACCCTTCCTAATGTTCACTGACCCCTAACTTAATCTAGGTTTGCTCTTGATACAAGAATGTGTTCTACTTGTCAGAATGTCTCTGTAGGTATTGACTCTCCATAGTGGCCACTCACAGACAAGTGGAACTTCTTTATTATTATCATTATTATCATCATTAGATTAATATAATTTGGACCTCCTACCTCTAAAGATACATTTTACCAGAAAAAAAAAAAAATCCATCTTGTTGCTTGAGAAAGTTGAATGCAGGCTCTATACTCAATCAATAAGTTCATTTAATTGGCAGGAAATCAATAATCATGACACAATTAGTGGTGGTAGTGGTATGACAGTTTTAGTAATACCAGCTAATGGAAATCACAATCCACTCAAATTTGAAACACAAAAACTTAATCTATTTCTTTTTCAAACAAGAGAGAAATCAAGAGCTTCAAACCCTTGCTAAGCAAAGAATGCTTTTCTATGGATATTTGGAGAAGTGTAGAATTTACATTAAATCTAAATAAAGCAGTGCTTTTATTGACTAAAAGTAAAAGGGGACATGTGAGAGGAAAGGCAGGGTAAAAACTTCCAAAAATAATCTCCTTTATAAAAGTAATGAAAATTCTGGCAAAATTAACTTCTTTTGTAACCACATGCATTAACTAAAGTCTTAAAGCAATTTAAAGGACATTTATTAGGGAAAATGGCTGAATATCTTGACAGAAGCAACCTTTGTCATGTTTCAACTTGTCCTACTCTTAGCCCTTTCCCAAGATTCATGATAACCTTGCAAAACAACAACCCCCAGTTATGTTAAAATCAGCATCCTGGCAGCCACTAGAGAAGGCATAATAGAATTAGAACTGAACTGCTTCAAAGCATCCTCCCCCAAAATTGCCATTATTTGACCTGTCTGGTGGTTCCCTAGAAGAACTCACTTGCAAGGATTGTCTTTGCCTGACTTGGAAAACATCAAATGCAAACACTGTTTTCCTTGGGTATGTTTTTCAAAAACAATTAGCAGCAAATGTTTAATATTGCCGCTGCCTGAGGCAGTAGATAACATATAGGGAAAATAATAGGCTACTTAAAATAATTTAAAAGGAAAAACTGGGGAATGAGATGTTCATAGGGGTTTTTTAAAATGTCAATGTAATCCTGAGGATCTAGATGGCTACATATATGTACAGGGCTATGCACATGCCCAGAGTTGTGTACAACCTCAGAAAAGACCTGAGAAGGCCCTGAGATTTTAGCTTGGAAAGACATGAGACTCTGCAAATAGAAAGTAAAGGCTTAGGCAGAGTTGTAAACTGCCTGATTGAGTACTGAAGGCATGCACACACACACACACACACACAAAACTCCACAGCAAAAAGCAAGAGATATACTAGTTTCAGGCATTTAAGGAAATGTTTGTCCAAACATTAGCAGACCACTAAGCTAACTGAGCAGAGACTTCATGGCCACACACAACAGAGAATACAGATTTTATAGAATTAGTTTTAAAAAGTCACTAAACAAACAGCCAGCAACAGCAATAATATCTTGCAAAGCGTAAGAATCTGATTTCCAGAGCTCCCATATTACATTACTTAAAATGTTCAATTTTCAAAAAATAAATTACTAGATATGCAAAGAAATAAGAAACATCTAAAATGCAGCTGGTCCTGGGGGAAGACCAAACGTTATACTTACTAGAAAAGACTTCAAGTCAACTGTTTCAAAATGTTAAAAGAACAAAAAATAAGCTATGTCTAAAAAAACTAAAGAAGGTTATGATAATAATGGCTCACTAAATACAGAATATTAATAAGAGATAGAAATTACGTTTAAAAAGAATCAAATAGAAAGTATGACCTAAAAGTATGATAATGGAAATGAAAAACTCGCCGGAGCATTTCAACATCGGATTTTATTAAGCAGGACAAAGAGAAAAGGTCAACTGAGGTTATTCAGGATGAGGAATAGGAAAATCAAAAAGAACAAAAATGACAAGAGCCTCTGAGACCTATAGGACACTTTCAGACATGCCAATATATGGATAATGTGAGCTCAAGAAAGAGAAGAAAGACAGAAAGGGGAAAAATATTTTTTAGAATAGTGATTAAAAACTTGCCAGATTTCACACACACACACACACACACACACACACACACACACACACAGAAAAACCTTTACCTACACGTCCAAGAAGTCAACAAATCCAAGTAGGATAAACTTAAGGAAATCCATATCTGCATACATGAAAATCAAACAAAGACAAAGAGAGAAGTGACATAATATACAAGTATCTGCATTAAGATTAACAACTTATTTCATATCAGAAACCATGAAGAACAGAACTCAGTAGGATAACATACTCAAAGTGGTGGGCAAGGGGGGCGGGGTCACTGTGAATTGATAATTTTTTTTTTTTTTTTTGACCTGGAATCTTACTCTGTCACCCAGGCTGGAGTGCAGTGGTGCAATCTCGACTCACTGCAAGTTCTGCCTCCTGGGTTCACACCATTCTCATGCCTCAGCCTCCCAAGTAGCTGGTACTACAGGCACCCGCCACCATGCGCAGGGAATCTTTTTTTTGTTTTTTTTTGTATTTTTAGTAGAGACAGGGCTTCACCGTGTTAGCCAGGATGATCTTGATCTTCTCCTGACCTCATGATCTGCCTGCCTCAGCCACCCAAAGTGCTAGGATTACAGGCATGAGCCACCGTGCCTGGCCTGATAATTCTATATCTAGCAAAACATTCCTTCAAAAATAAGGAAGTAATTAAGATATTCTCAGAAAAATAAAAGAAAATTTGTTGCTAGCATATTCACTCTACAAGCATACTAAAGGAAGTCTTCAGGATAAAATGAAAAGACACTAGAAAGTAGCTCAGATCCACATAAATAAGAGCTCCAGTAAAGGTAACCACTTAGGTAAATATAAATGTATAAATGTATTTTTGCAAGTAACTTATTTTCCCTCTTCTATCTAATTTAAAGGCCATTTCATAAAACATTGATTATAAAACTGCATTAATGGTTATACAATGTATGAAGATTTACTTTATATGAGAATAAGAGCATAAGGGAATAAGGAAGGAACTGAGCTATATGGAACCAAAGTTTTTTTGCAGTATTGAATTTAAGCTGGTTGTTAATACAAACTAGATTGTTATAAGCTGAGATGTTAATTATAATACCCATGGCAATCACTAAGAAAAAATAACTAAATATCTAAAAGAAATGACAAGGGTAGTAAAATGGCATGCTAGAAAATAATCTACTTAACACAAAAGAAGGCAATAGTGTGGGAACAGAGGGAAGAAAAGACAAAAGGCATACAGAAAACAAATAGCAAAATGTGAGATGTAAATCTGACCTTATCAGTAATTGCATTATCTATGAATGGATTAAGCATTTCAATAAAAAAGCAGAGATTGATAGAATGAATTTTTTAGTAACATAATACAACTGTATTTTATCTGCAAGAGACACACTTTAGGTTCAAAGACACATATAAGTTAAAAGTTCAAGAGTGAAAAGAGATGTGCCATATAAATGATAACTAAAAGAGAAATGGAGCACCTATACTAGCATCAAACCAAATAGATCTAAGTTGAAATTAACTTAGCGACAAAGAAGGACTTTTTATAATAATAAACAGGATAATCCATTATGAAGACATCACAACTATAAACATGTGTGCACTTAAAATTAGAGTCCTCAAATAAAGGAAGCAAAGCTGACAGAATTAAAGGAAAAAAGAGACAGTGAACATTAACAGTTGAAGACTCAACACCTTACTTTAGATAATGGCAAAACAAATAAGAAGGAAAATTATCAAGGAAATAGAATACTTGGACAGCACTATAGACCAATGAAACTTAACAAATACATATAAAACATTCTGACAAACGAATAATACACATTTTTCTCAAGTGCACATGAAATCATTTTCAGAATAAAGTATATATTAGGCCATAATACAAATCTTAATACAATGAAACATACTTTGTAATCATACAAAGTATGTTTGCTGACGACAATGAAATAAAATCTGAAATCACTAACAGGAAAAAATTTTGATAACTCATAAATGTGTGTACATTAAACACTTTCCAATGTAGCCAATGGGTGAAATCATAAGATAAATTAGAAAGTACTTTGAACTGAATAAAAATGAAAATGAAACATATCAAGCATATGGAATGTGCCAAAAGAAATGCTTAGAAAGAAATTTATAGGCGTATGAGCCTATCTCATGAAAATGAGATCTCAAATCAGTAACCTGATCTTCCACATTAAAAGATTAGAAAAGAACAAACTATACCAAAAACAAGTAGAAAGTTTTTAAAAAGAGAGAATAGAGAAATAGTAAATTAATAAAACCCAATTTTTTTGTAAATCAACAGATTTGATAAACATTTATTTAGACCAAGCTTGTCCAACCCATGGCCCGCAGGTCACATGTGGCCTAGGATGGCTTTGATGTGACCCAACACAAATTGGTAAACTTTCTTAAAACACTATGAGATTTTTTTGTGTGTGTCATTTTTTTTGAAGCTCATCAGCTCTTGTTAGTGTTAATGTATTTTATGTGTGGCCCAAGACAATTCTTCTTCCAATGTGGTCCAGGGAAACCAAAAGATTGGACCCACTGAGACTGAACAAGTAAAAGAGGGAGGAGAGTGAAGTCACAAAAACCAGGAATAAAAGAAGAAATATATAATTAAAATCCCTTATAAAAATAAATATTCCTATGAAAATCACATTTGTTTTTTTGCTAATATGAACAAACTGTTCTAAAATTCGCATGGAAATGCAAGGGATCCAGAATAGCCAGCATAATCTTTAAAAAGACAAACCAAGTTGGATGGCTCACACCTTGCAATTTTAAAACTTAGTATAAAAGTAAATAACCAAGACTGTGAGACATTGACATAAGGATAGACATATCCTTATGATAAAATTGAGATATCAATGGGATAAAATTGAGAGTCCAGAAATCAATTCATAATTTTTTGTTCAATTACTTTTTTTACAAGAGTAGAAAGATAATTCAATAGAGGAAAGAATAGTCTTTTGAAAAATAGTGCTAAAACAACTGAATATCCACATGAAAAATAATGAAGTTGGATGCTCTGCCTCATACCATTCACATGTATTAACTGAAAATAAAGAACTAAATGCAAAAGCTAAAATTATCTTCTATAAGAAAACCTAGATGTGAATCTGTATAAAGCTGGATTAGGGAATGGCTTTAATTTTAATTGTGAAAAAGGATTTATGAGACTGGTCTTAAGCTGTAGCCAATCTTATGTGCTTTGCATATGTGTATGGTTTGTAGCAGACTTCACTGAAGGCCTCTGTCTTGTTTTACCTCCTGGTGATGTGGCCTGTGACCCTGTGGGAAGGCTTCGTTTAGCAATTTTGCCTTAGGGAATGAGTCCTTTCTCATTTAATATCTGCATGTTTTCCTAGCCCTGTCTCTTAAAGGCCTTCCCCTAGGGACTGGGTTTACCCGTCTGTTTGTGTAGTTATATATGTGTTGTGTGTATGATGTTTGTAAAAAGAACTCTAATTAATTTGGCCTAAAGGAAGACAAGCACTTGGATCAAATATATTTTAAAAGGAAGATAAAAGTTGTGGTACCCTTCAGTTCACATGACTTTAATCTTTGAGATACAAAAACAGCCTTAAAAATTATTGGTGAAATGCAGATACCATCAAAATGTAAATAGGTGGACTAAATTATGCAGGTCAGATGCAAGGTTTGGCAAGTGTTTTAAGGTTGTATTCTGCCTTTTAATTTTTGAGAACTATTTAACTTGCCTGTTCCACAGTCGATAAGGCCTAGGGACCATATGGAACTAATTATGCTCTTAATTATGCTGGAAGGAGTCAAACCTTGGCTGCATTTAGCACTCAATGAAAACAACTTACCAGGTTTTACATTAAAATTAAAAATTGCTAAAAGTTACTATTATAACACGTAATTGAAACTACTGGAAATAGATTTACATGCGAGGTCTGTGAGAACAGTAAAATGTGTTTTTTAGTAAAAGGTTATAAGAAGGCATGGAAATGTAAATATTTGCCTAAGGTTAAATGATTGTTTTAAATTAGATAAGATAAAGCTGAAGGTTCAAACAAGTGGTGAAAGGTTTCTAAAAATTAATCTTCAAAAAAGAAATTCTGTGTGTGAACACTGAGTGGAATTCAAAAGGTTATTACATAGTTTTTTGTAAATTGAGCATTGAAATAAAAGCACAACAAGGTTTTCTTAAGGCACTAATCTGCTCTGTAGCAAAATTTGTAAAGGGTTATAAAAGGTTTATAAGAATCTTACCTCATGGTCAAATTGGTTGAGATTAGGTAGAATTGTCTATAAGGTTTCATTTAACAATTGGGTTTGACAATAGTAGACTAATGTTAAGGGTGAAATTTTGGATTTCTCTCCTTTATACAAGATTTTTATGTAATAGTAAAGGATAGTGAAAGATTTTCATTTGCCTTAAGAATAGACTGCCAAGTCAAAGGAAGAGAAGACAGGAGACAAATTGTTTGAAAAGCTGTCTTCTCTCCTAATAAGTAAATATTTTTGCTTCTTGCTTCTTTAAAATTCTGAGTCATCATTTGGCAAAATAAATAATTTATGGCACTGTGGAATTCTATTTCATAACATCAAGTGTTTTAATCCTCTAACATATGTAACAGGCTTCCCCAAATCAAACTTCAGTTTCAAAATTGTCTTTCTTGACACCTGGATTTTCAGAGGCTCCAGAAGAGCCCCTAGAGTGTCTAGAAAAGAGAGGTAAACAGGATTAGTTGACATGTTTAGGTACATGGGATTCCCAAAATGGTGTTCCATCCTCTTTAGGTTATATTTTGGTGAATAATACAAATATGTGTTCCCAAATTGTATAGCATTTAAAAAATTCTAATGTCTAAGAATATGCTATCAATCATAGTTTAGGTTGTTATGTTAAGTTATTGAAAACCACAGAGATAACCAAACCAAACACTTTCTAACTGTAGCTACCCTGGACATTTTGCTATTCACAGACATTTTTTTCCTTGTTTTAGTCCTTTTTAAAGGACAGTTTATAATAAGCCACAGAATATTGACAGGTGTTCTCAAATACAGGTTTCTGATAACTTTGGAGATTGTAACATTAAAATAAAGGAAAAATGTACAGGACTCAAGAAGAGCTGATATGTTCATGAATATTGAGCAAAACAAGAACTCAATGTATTGAACTCAGAAAATCGAAATAATCTTTTTAACTTTTGCTTGGAATATTGCTGGTCCTTGTTTTGTTTTCAGAGTCATGGAAACATATTTTAAACTATTTACAGCCTTTAATAACTGAGTAAGGTATACTCCTATGAACCAAATTTGGAGCATGTTTATTTCTCTCTGCCTGTTTCCTCTGGAATTTGGAAACTATCTGTGAGTATTCTTAACTTATGACAATATAGTTCTTTGCATCAGCACAGTAAGAATCCATTTTTCTTTTGCAACAGGACACAATTGGAGAAACTGGTTATTTCTCCAAGGCCTTGACTGGAAAGATATGCTTACCTTTAAGGAGTCAAGCTCAAATTGCAGAGCCAATAAAAAGCCCTTGGGGAAAAACAGATTGGCCTCATACCCTTGCCTATGCAGTCCTTGTATAGGGTTCCTGACCTGTGGTAAGTACAGAATGGCACTTTCTAACAGACCTAGGAGCTCCAAGTTCATCTTGGGATGTTAAGAGGAGAGGATCACCCAACTCACAGGTATTTGAGGATAAAAACCCATGGCTGGGCTCAGCTTTAAAAGATTTTATCTGTGATTCCTTATGGAACAAAGTTCCATCAAAGGCAATCCAAAAGGCCTATGTAGAAATAGTTATTCCGGCTGCATTTTCTGCAAATAATCAGGCCAAGTATAAGAATAAAGTCTATTTTGCAAACAATTCAGGCTTATCATGATTTTTTTAATAAAAATGAGGACTGGAGAGATTGAAATTATGTTTCAAAACTTACCATAACTTTTTCATTAACTTCTAAACTCAATAGTTGTTTTTAAGTTTCTGTCTACATTTTTATACTAACCCTGCTTGTTCCTGTGAATCAACGAGCAATCTCTCGCTACAGCTCAGAAAGAAAAGGAGGGATGGGTAATGTGAAAATCTGGACCAATATTCTAGTTCTGAGTAATTATCCTGCAAATCCTGCCAGGTGATAGGAATGCATAGGATGTCCATCACTTGGAGGATTCCTTTTGGAAAAGTAAGACCAAGGGAGCTAACAAAAGCCAAGCACCATGCACCTAAATCCTAGCAAGCATAACTGTAGCTTCCAGTTATCTTAATGTGTCACAAGACATCCTTTTCTCTCCCTTGTTGGAGGAGGACTCAGTTCCACAGTTTTGCCTTAGCATTTGGCTATGATAAAGAGTCCATACAACCCCACTCCCTGAGATATATTTTTGTACCAAACTCAATTCCAAGCTTCCAGTCAAAGCTCTAGGAAAGAAAACTGGATCTGAAGGATCCAGAGGCAGATGATGATGAACGTTAAAAGGCACAGCACAGGTGAGTATGGCTGATTCCTGCCAATTAAGCCAAGCTTCCCATTTCATGGATAAAGGCCATGCTAGTATCCATGGGCATAAATGAGGTCTAGGTAATTCAAGGCTACTGACAACAGAGTAGACAGGGTGTACGTGGGTAAGAGTGAATAATTCCCACCTCCCTACCTGCCCTGTTAACATGGGTGAAAGCCATTTTAACACCCATGGTGGCACTTGCCAAGGTCACCAGGACTTGGGGATGCAAGGACAGAAGAGGGAAACAGATGCTCTTTCTTCTCTCCCTCAGGTACTCCGGGTATCTGCTAGAAGGAGAAGGGAATCAGAGATGCCTCTTCTCCTCTTTCTAGATGGGTAGCCATTCATCTTCAGTCTGTACCCCATTCAAATGCATCCTGAAGCCCTGGGACTCCTTTGAAAAAAAATGCCGTCTTTTTTCCCTCTCTCCTTCTCTGTCTTCTCTTCATAAATAGGTAATTATGTCCTCGTACTATGGGACACTTCCCTCAGATGCATCCTCTAAACTGAAAAGAGTTAATTTCCCAAAGCTTAAAATGGTTGGCTTTAGGATTGGGCTCAGGGTAAGGGAACCCAGAAACTCAATACGCTGACAAAAGGTTAAAGTTTTTTACCAGTCGGATTTTTGGCCTCCCTCTCTCTGTGAAAACCAGTAAAAGGTGTCAGGATTTTTCAACTCTCCTCACCCATCCCCTTGTTTCATTTTAACGTTTTCTAATAACCCAGTGTGTCTTTTCTTGCCTTCAGGCCATCAAACTCCAAACGATCATGCAACGGGAGCCTCTGGCGATGGTTCTTTTTGCCAGGGACCCTGAGATAGGCCTCTGAGGGAGCTCTAACTGCCGTTTCTCCAAAACAGCGCCCCCTGTCAGCAGGAAACAGTTAAGGATCCGTCTTCATCCTTATCCTTATCCTTATTCTAATGGCAGTTAGATGCACTTCTTTACAGGAGGGAATGAGACAGCCAGATGGGAAGGGGTCCCCAGGGAAACTTCAACCTACATGCACGCTAGGAGGAGTGCCGTAGAAGTCCACCCGGGCGGGAGGGGGGTGTCTAGCTCCTCCTCTTCCTGGTTGGTACCTGGGATTCAATCTGTGAAGCAGGAAGCCTATACTAGTAACTCTTGCTCTGCTGAGAGTCCCTGTTTCTCTTTTTTTTTTTCCTTTTTGCCAAACAAATTCCATTTTTTTCACCTTTCAAAGTATCTGCAAGCCTAATATTTCATGGTTGTGTTACAAGGACGCCATTTTTAGCTGAACTAAGGAGAAAGTCCTACAACAATTGAATGAATATACTAAAAGTCATTGAATTGTACGCTTTAGATACATTTTATAGTATGTAAATTATATCTCACTAAATATGTATACATTTGATGATATATGTGTGTGTTTTCTCTATATAACTATAATATATATGATAAATCATATATATGTATATGTGTGTGTATATATACACACATACACACACGCATATATATATACACACACACACGTACATATATATAATAAAGTAAAACTAGTTTGGGATGACCTTAAAGTCCTGTTTCATTGGAGACTATAGTGTTAAAATAAATGTGTTATGTTATGCTGCCTTGTTTGCTGTGAAATCCTAATCTTTGTGGGCCCAACTGAACCAATAAAACTGAGAGTTGCCTTGTGTTCCCTGAAACCACAGGGTCAGAAAAGTATAAGACTAGTAGGGGCTTCAGTTTCTCTGTGGTAAAATGAAGATTGTTCCATTTGCAACCACTAGTTTGGAATGAAGATCATTGTTATGTTAAATAATAGTACTGGTAGTATAACAATTATTCATATTCTGTCATAGACCAGGCAATGCCATTTAATCCCTGATTTAGGTCATTTAATTCATATGGTTGTAACCATAATTGTTTAATTGCACAGTGCACACAGCAATTCAATACGCCAAGACACCAGGTTGCAGCAGAGAAAGATTTAATTGTAGAGTCACCTAACAAGGAGATGGGAGAAAACTTTAAATCTATCTCTCTAAGGAATTTGGACTTAGGGTTTTCAAGGTTTAGAATGGGCCAAAACATGGAGATTATTGATTGGTCAAAGAGTACAGGGTGAAGTAATGGAACCTGGAGATGAAGAAGCCATATTCTCATGCTTATCCTATTCCTCTGTGAAAGGTCTTCAAATTGGTTGCTGGAATAAGAGATCTGCAAAACATCTTAAGGGATCCTTAAGCAAAAGCCTTTCTAGTGTGAGAGATTCTGTGTATAGAAACAATGGGGATGCAGATCAACTCTTAAATAGTTTTATGACCCCAATGTCAAAAATCCTATCTATAGGAATGATGGGTATGCAAATGTTCAGAATCTAGTGCTAAGTGACCTTTAGCAACAAGGGATGAGGCCAAAGTGCACCCTGATTAATGCTTAATTGTAACTATATTTCTGTCCAAAACCCAGTATGCAATTCTTGTCAACCCTCTGGAGGTGGTTTCATGATAATCCTATAAAATATGTATTATCCTTGTTTTACACATTCAGAAACTCAGGCACAATGAGGTAGAAAGACTTGCCCAAGAGAAGATCATGGGGATGTCTGGGGAGGACAGTCTCTCAGAAAGCCCCATGATACCTACCTCCTGGTAATCACACCCCATGTAATCTCCTCTCCAGAAGTGTGTACAGGCCTGTGACTTGCTTCTAAGCAACAAAATGCTGAGAAGGTGATGAAATGTAAATTCCATGATGATTTTATGTAAGATTATAATGCTTGTGATCTGAGAGACCAAAATACACACCTCTTTGTCAACTAGGATAGACCCTAAGGTTACAGAATCAACAGTTACCTACAGATAGAGGGTTTAGGGCTTCATTGGCATGAATAGCAACTTCCTAAATTCCTAGAGCTACAGGAGAATCACACTGTTGCCAAACTCCCTAACAATGGAGCTATCAGACCCTTCTAACTCTGGTTTACAACCCAGGTCACTAAAACTCTGATTAGAAGGAGGACTGGCCTTACAAACACTATTTCCTGATCAGCAACTGTAGACCTCAAGTCAGTTGCAGCAGAGACTACACAAACTGTCTGTGTATCCTAGAGTTTACCTTTTGATGTAAAGAACCAAATTCTGTCTCATCATAATGCTAAAACCCTGTCCAATGTGAACATGGGATGTACGTTACATTTATGTTTACCATTGTGCACGTGTTCAATCCCCCTCATAGATACATATAACTTTTCCTCAAACCTGCTAAATACGTATGACTCTATTATGTAATACAGACCCTGTAAGGCATAGTAACGTCAATCTCTGGTAAACTCCAGAGTCTGTCTCTTCCAGGTTTGTAAACTGGTATCACAGATGAAGCTCTCCCTTCTGAGAGACAGGATTAACTGGATTTCCTAGGCCAACTAAGAATCCCTAAGCCTAGCTGAGAACGTGACCGCATCCACCTTTAAACACAGGGCTTGCAACTTAGCTCACACCCAACGAGTCAGGTAGTAAAGAGAGCTCACTAAAAAGCTAATTAGGCAAAAACAGGAGGTAAAAAAATAGCCAATCATCTATCACCTGAGAGCACAGTGGGAGGGACATTGATCAGGATATAAACCCAGATATTCGAGCCAGCAATGGCTACCCTCTTTGGGTTCCCTCCCTTTGTATCGGAGCTCTGTTTCACTCTATTAAATCTTGCAACTGCACTCTATTCTGGTCCGTGTTTGTTACAACTCGAGCTGAGCTTTTGCTCGCCTTCCACCACTGCTGTCTGCCGCCATCGCAGACCCGCCACTGACTTCCATCCCTCTGGATGCCACAGGGTGTCTGCTGTGCTCCTGATCCAGCGAGGCACCTGTTGCCATTCCTGATCGGGCTAAAGGCTTGCCATTGTTCCTGAACGGCTAAGTGCCCAGGTTCATCCTAATCGAGCTGAACACTAGTCACTGGGTTCCACCATTCTCTTCCATGACCCACTGGCTTCTAATAGAGCTATAATACTCACCACATGGCCCAAGATTCCATTCCTTGGAATCTGTGAGGCCAAGAACCCCAGGTCAGAGAACACGACGCTTGCCACCATCTTGGAAGCAGCCCACGGCCATCTTGGAAGTGGCCCACCACCATCTTGGGAGCTCTGGGAGCAAGGACCTCCCCCCGCCCCCAGTAACACTTCTACTATTCAGCCATCCTGGTGATCTTTTGGATAATATACCCTTCTTGGGAGCTGATTTTTTTTTTTTTTTGAGATGGAGTCTCGCTTTGTCGCCCAGGGGAGCTGATTTTTTTCCTTGATGGCTATGATGTAGCAAGTGGCAATGTTGGGTAGGTTCACATGGCAAAACACTTAGGAAAGGAACTTAGGAAGGCAGTCTCCAACCAACAGCCAAAAAATAAAAATAAAATAAAATAAAATAAAGGCCCCTCAGTCCTACTGTAAATGCCCAATGGGTTCACCTTGCCCACTGCCTAGACAGAGCTGATTTATCAAGATAGGGAAATTGCAATAGAGAAAGAATAATTTATGCAGAGCTGGCTGTACAGGAGACAGGAGTTTTGTTATTACTCAAGTCAGAAAATTCAGGGATCAGAGTTTTCAAGGATATTCTGGTGGGTAGGCGGCCAGTGAATTGGGAGTGCTGATTGGTTGGCTCTGGGATGAAATCATAGGGAATTGAAGCTGTTCTTTTATGCTGAGTCATTTCCTGAGTGGGGGCCACAGAACTGGTTGGCAGGTCCAGGTGAGGCCATCCAGTTATTAGAAGTGCAAAAATTTGAAAAGGCATCTCAAAAGGCCCACTTTAGGTTTACAACAGTGATGTTACCTTTAAGAATAATTGGCAAAGTTTCGTATTTTATGACCTCCGGAATAATGGCTGGTAATATTTAGAATTCCAGTTCCTCTCATTCTAACTTGGTGGCTGGTGGCCTTTCATTAATTTTACAATTAACAGTTTAGCTTTTGGGAAGGGCTATTGTTTAAACTATAAACTAAATTCCTTCCCAAGCCTAGTTTGGCTTACATCGAGGAATGGACAAGGACAGTTTAGAGGTTAGAAGCAAGATGAAGTTGGTTAGGTCTGGTATCTTTTACTGTCATAATTTCTTAGTTATCGTGTTTGCAAAGGCGGTTTCACTATAACCACAAGGAACTGAATTCAGCAAACCTCCACATGAGGCTGGAAGCGGATCCTTTCCCGGTTGAGTCTTGAGATAAGGCTACAGCCCTGGCTAATACCTGGCTTGCAGTCTGAGACCCTAAAGTAGAGGACTCAGTTAATCCAGGTCCAGAGACTGAAAAAATAAATCTGTGTTATTTTAAGCCACTAAGCACATGGGTAAACCAAAAATAAAATTCTAAGGCCCCCCAGCCATCTGAATGGACTTCTTCCTCAGCCAGGCCTCTTAAAACTTAACCTGAGAGTCTGTTTCAGGCCATGATGGAAAGTGGGGGTTGAATGTGCCTCGTTATACCTCTTCAGCATTAACATCAACATAGACTTTAAGTCTGATAAGAAACATTTTGCAACCTATTCTCCCTGAAGCCTGCTAGCTAAAAACTTTGCCTGCATGATTACACTTTGGTCTCTACAGCCTCTTATCTTAACCTAGACATTCCTTTCTGTTTGAAAGCAACTCTTTAGAGAAATTTGACCAATTGTCAACCAGAAAAAGCTTAAATTTACCTTTAACCTGGAAGCCCTCACCCCGCCCACCACCCCACTTTGAGTTGTCCTGCCTTTCTGGACCAAACCAATGTATTTCTCAAATGTATTTGATTGATCGATGTTTCATGTCTCGCTAAGGTATATAAAACCAAGTTACACACCAACACCTTGGGCACATGTTCTCAGGACCTCCCGAGGGCTGAGTCATGGACCACAGTCACTGATATTTGGCTCAGAATAAATCTTTTCAAATATTTTAGAGTTTCACTCATCATCAACACATGGTAGTTAGTTATTCAACAACACTAAACTAATATATCCACCTCATGAGAAGCAGGGCTTTCAGAGTCTACAGCTGCATTGCACAATAAAATAACCACTAGCCACATGTGGCTACTATAATTTCACAATTGTATTTTATTTCAATTTGCTTAAATTTTACTAAAATGTAAATGAAAAATTTACCTTGTGCTAGCTACATTTTAAGTGCTCAATAGTTATGAGTGGCTAGCTTCCTCAGAGTGGAATACAGTCAATTCTCATTATTCATGATAGTTATATTCTATAAAGTCACCATGAGAACTGCATTAGTGAATACTGAACATTCTCTCCTAGCAGAAATACTGAGTTAGGTTCCTGTGAGCCTATGGTCATAACATTTTCATCAAGCATTCATTATATAACCTTGTGTTATGTCTTTCTGTTTAAAACACCTTATTTGATATTTATGTTGTTGATTCATTGACATTGAACTCATGGCTAATAGCCCTATAACTCATGCCTGGATGAATCTGATTTAATCCACTTATTTTCTCCGTAAGGTACAACACAGCTTTCTTGTGCTTAGGAACATTAGACAGCACTTCAGCACTACACTTGGGCACTACTTAAACAGTGGAATCACCAAAAACAAGTGCAAAAACATGAACAACATGGCACTAAAGAGACCTAAAAACAGATAGAGTATAAGAGCTGAAAACAAGAAGACAGAATGAGGCCTTGTTCAATCTCAGCTGGGAATGTATATATCTGGTAACTCACATTTTTCACTCAAATTCATCCATGAATGATCACAAAACCCCTGTGAGTACTGACTTTGGAGAAATAAATTTGACAAATAAATTTTAGCGACTGGGCAAATTTGCAAATTTTGAATCCATAAATAATTAGGATGGATGGTATTTCCATCTTTGCACAAATTTCTATTGGATATATTGCTCTAGAGAATCCAGTAGATTTTTTTCTTACTTTTACTATCTCACCTTATAAAGACAGCCATCCAATCCAAAGGCCTTGGAAAAAAATAGAGTAAAAATGACATGCATAGGGAAAGGAGCTGCTCCTCAACCCAAACCCGACCTACTTGCACATCATAATGGAATGACAACATTTCTTATTTCATAAACTCATTTGTCTTCAGAAACCAATATTATTTCTAAGACCTTAGAGAACTATTGGGTTTTGCCAGGAGTTTTGGCAAGATAATTCTTTCCTCCCTGATGTATTTAGCATTAGCTTTTTACACACCTTTCATAATTGCATTGTAATTTCCTAAGAAACTTTGCTTAAAGTCTTTTTTTTAAAGTTTCATGAAGATAATAAGCAATATTACTGTTTTAACTCTAGACAAGTTGTCCTCAAACTTGTAGGCACATCAGCATGTTCAGATGAGTAAAATGCAGGTGCCTAGGTCTCTTCCTCAAGTACTGTGATTCAGTGGGTTTTGGGGAAGTCTTAGAATATACATTCTAACAAGCTTGCCAAATGGCTGTGATGTAGGAGGTCCTGGTACCAAATTCTGAAAAAAACATCATTGCTGACAATGCAGAGGAATCCTCAGAGACAAGACTCATACAAACAATGGCTTACAAGTAGTTTAAGAAAATAGTTTGTAAAATATACACAAAATGTAGAAAATAGTTTCAAAACCTAGACACAAAGGACTGTGATTTTACTGAGCTTCCAGATCAATAAGAACCTAGATTGAATTTTCAAGTGTTGAAATTTTGGAATTATGTTAATGGTCCCTAGATGACAGCACAAAATACTTAGCAATTGAAACTGCTTTGGGAATCCATCATATGTGCTCCCAAGGGATGCCTGATATGCCTGTGTGAGTCCTTGAGAATGGCATTGAGGGTCTGAGCAAGTTTTATAGCTCAGTCGTACATTCTGGGCTCTCAGAAAGTGTCTGTCTCTTCCTTACCCCTGCTATAGAATATATCTCCAGTGCTTTGTTCTGTAGTTGGTCTAAATATGCATTCATTAAAAATGTGTTGAATTGGTTCAAATCTTCCTTTCCCTGTTCACCTTCTTGTAGTCAGGTCATTAAGCAGTAAATTAATCAGAACAACCCAAATTGGTGAGGAGAAAACAAAAATAAATTATCCAGATAACCTGAGAGAAGTGTGTGGGTTGCCTGCATTCTCAAAATTACTTCCCCAATCACCATTTTATTCAGCATGTGTTAGATAAGGTTTAATCTAACAAACTTTCAATAGCATTGTTATAAGAAACAATCCTCTCTTTGATTCTGAGTTCATGGAGACTACACAGTGGTAAGGTCATCCTCTTTGAGAGTTCTAATGCAAAAAAATCTTTTATTGGTATGACACATATACTAATTGAACTATTTCTTCTGACCTTGATTACAAACCCCACGATGCCCCAAATAGATTTGCCTTTGAAACTACCTTGACAAGGTTTACAAATCAATTTCCTTCATAGAGATTGGTTGGGCTTTTGTTTAGAAACAGGTTTTCTTTCTTTCTCTCTCTCTCTTTTTTTTTTCTCTTTTGGTTCCTCCCTGGCATCAATCTGAACAGCACCCTGAAAAAATGCTACACCTAATTTGCTTCTGCAAATGAGAGCAATTAAAATAACTCGACAAAAATGATGAAGGCTCTCGGATGATTTAAAGGCCAAGAATGAGGTACAATGACTCTGTTTATTCCTTTATCATCTGACTTGCCAGCAGCCCAGGAGTTCAGGTGTTAAGTGCTTCCAGCCCAGTTTTGACTTGCATGGTCCAGCTCCTTACTGAGACACACCGCTGTTGGTCTGAACTTTAGCACTGAGGGAACATGGGCCAGGCACTGCCAGGTCATCTTTATCCCAAAACATATGCAGCCAAACTGCAGGGATCTGCTCCTGAACTGGTATTCCCAGTTTAGGGGTGTGTGTGTGTGTGTGTGTGTGTGTGTGTGTGTGTGTTCCCAACTGCCTCTTAGTTCAGAGACAGCATGTGTACTAGAAAGAGCTACTTGAATAGATGGGGCATATAGTTCGACATATCTGGATTCTAATCTAATATTGATCACTTATCTTTGGGTTCTTAGGACTTTATTAACCTGTAACAACCTGTTTCCTTAGATATGACACTGACCTTCATGAGCGTTTGACCTGTGCCATTCTCCTCTCTACCTCACCTTGTCCCACTCCATGAGTTACTCTGATTGCTATGGCTTTAGTTTAGCACCTCCAATAAGTCAAGTTCTTTTCTACACCAAGGCATTTGCCCATGCTATTCCTCTTATTTACAACCCACCTCCCACCCGTACCTCACCTAACACCCCAACTGACTAACTCAGGTCTCAGCTTAAAAACCACTTACTTACACAGGTCTTTTTTGACACCCCACCCAAGCCAAAATTAAGTTTACTCTCATTGCATATTTATCAATAGGTTCTGTGTATTATATGGTGGTGGCACTCATTACAGTTTGTAAACAAATATACATATATAGTAGTCACCCACATTCTTTATCATATCTTCCTATCTCGTTGTCTTCATTTTCTTCATAGTGCTTATTAATTTCTTACATTTTATATTTCAGTTAATTATAGGGTACTCTTTCCCAGAACATACGTTTTGTGAATATAGGGACCTTGACTGTTTTATTCACAATTGCATTTCCCGTGCTGGCTACAAAGGCCCTGGCATAAAGGCAGCGCTCAAAACACATGTGTAGGTTGAATGGATGGTTGGGTTAATCGTGGGTAATTATCCACTTAGCAACATAGTTCTGAAGATCAGAGATGATGCGTAAAAACACCTAATGCAGTGAGAGGCACTTGTAGCACTCAAATAAAAGGTGCTTATCATTACTGACATTAATAAACAGGCATATAACAAAGAAGACAGGAAGGGTTTCTTCTAAACAACCGCATATTTCTGGAGTGTGAACACATCTAGTATAATATGCTATACCATCTACATGAATAGTTCAGCAAAATTTATGCCACAACCCTTCATCTGTGCCACCTCCCTCCTCAAGGTTCACACTCGCTCCAGCACCTTGAACAAAGCAAAGTTCATCAGGCAGCCATACTGTTTCATTCCCCTGGGGCTTTGGATCCCTCTACCTGAAATAGCCCACATGAGGTAAGCTGAGGCAATATATAAAATGATTTTGGCCTTTATTCCACACCCCAATTAAGGACATACCAATTATATTAGATTGGTACAAAAGTAATTGTGGTTTTTGCCATTGAAAGTAATACTTTTACTTTTGCACTAAACTAATAGGAGAGTTTCAGAGCATCTCCTCTTCTAGTCAGGGCCAACTGAAACACAGCCACGTTAGACTCTTGATAAATTGTTGGCAGCTTTTACTGATAACAACACGTTACTTTTATCTTTTTCTCCTAAATTTCCAGAGTCATCCTCAATTAAGCTTATGAAAAGTCTCTGTATTAAAGTGGAAGAATTCCCTACAATCTTTAATCTCTCTAAAATACTGAATCACAGCTTATTTTCTCTCTCTTTCTCAATGTTTCTAAATTGAAAAGATATAGAAAGGATAAACCAGGGAAATATTGTGAAATACTGTGTCCACAATGGGGGCTTTCATGTTTGAGCTGGGGTAAATAAGAGATAAATCATTAAATGTGACTTCAGTTTTGATAACGGAAATATTACTTTCTCCTTTGGCCATAGTTTTTCTTACTACATTAGCAGCACCTTAGCAACTAAGCATCACAAGATCTCTCTTGCAGAAGGAAACTGAGATCCAGAATAATTAAGTGGTTAGTTATCAAATGCATTTCCATCCCTGGTTCCTACCAAGGGCTTCTTTTTAAATGAAATTCTTGGCTGGACATGGTGGCTCATGCCTGTAATCCCAGCACTTTGAGAGGCCGAGGCGGGTGGATCACCTTAAGTCAGGAGTTCGAGACCAGCCTAGCCAACAGGGTGAAACCCCATCTCTACTAAAAATACAAAAATTAGCTGGATGTGGTGGCAGATGCCTGTAATCCCAGCTACTCAAGAGGCTGAGGCAGGAGAATCACTGGAACCTAGGAGGCAGAGGTTGCAGTGAGCCAAAATCATAACATTGCACTGCAGCCTGGAGGACAAGAGCAAGACTCCATCTAAAAAGGAAAAAAAAAGAAAAAGAAATTGTCTTCGTGGTACAGTTTTTAAGTGGTAGCTAGACACAATGGTAGTGGGATGTCATCCTGTGGCTTGCTAAAGCAGGATGGCAATTTAAATGCCCAAAAGAATTAGGCTGGTGATGAGTCTGAGTGATGCTGACCATGTTAAGGAAAAAGTTCATTATCCACTTAACTCTATTACAATAAAAAAAAGAATGTCCATTCAGTGACAAATGGCAATGGACAATTGACATCAAGACTTGGGGAAAATAGGGAGTGATAGAGACTCTGGCTAATTGGAAGAGCAAGTCGAATCTGAAGGAGGCAACTATTAAGCACCATCCAATTGTCTCAAGAAGATGAGCCTTATGTTTTCAAATCTACATGTGCTTTGAAATCAGCCAGAAAGCTAGAGTTTTGCATGTGGTTTCCCAATTTCAATTATTGCTTTCAATTAATTATGGTTAATTATAATGTGCTTATTTGTAAATATCTTCAGTAGTTTGAATGCTTCTGAGTGATGAAATCTTGCTCATTTTCTCTGTCGTTTCACATAATCAGATGTTGAGTCCAGAATCTCCAACGTGCATGGTAACAGTGAGTTCTTTTAGAAGAGGCTAACTGCCCAACATGACAGCCAAGTGAAGTGCATTGTTCACTTGAGTGAAGGCTGTGTAGATAGCTGCTCAGAAGTGATTCCAGCCTAACTTATTCCATGCACCCCTCACAAATCCTTTCCCACCCCCTTGGGATCTTGAACTATCACTGAGATTCCCATCTCAGAAGGTAATCTCATTTCTGAAATGTGGTGCTTACCGGCTCCCAAACCATAACTTAGATGTGCATTTAACCCCAACCCTCGATTCTTTAAGAATCTTCATCACCAGTGTTCTGGTGGTCATGCCAATGGGTCTGACTTGGCACTATTTCCATTCTTGGTCTTGTGCATTTTGTGGGCCCTATCAGTCCAGGAACACATATTTATTGGTTCCAGATAATATTCTTACATTCTTTGATAATTTTGTTTCCTCCTGATTTTTCTTCTTTCTAGGCCTCCTGTTAGTTGAACACTTCTTGGATGGATCCTCCCAATATTATATATTTTTTATTCCAGTTTTTCATCTGTATGCCTATTTATTTTATTTTCTGAGAGATTTCACAATTTTTTTTTTTTTTTTTTGGTAGAGTCTCGTTTTGTCGCCCAGGCTGGAGTACAGTGGCTCGATTGGCTCACTGCAAGCTCCGCCTCCCGGGTTTACGCCATTCTCCTGCCTCAGCCTTCCGAGTAGCTGGGACTACAGGCGCCCGCCACCTCGCCCGGCTAATTTTTTGTATTTTTTTTTTTTTAGTAGAGATGGGGTTTCACCGTGTTAGCCAGGATGGTCTCAATCTCCTAACCTCGTGATCTGCCTGCCTCGGCCTCCCAAAGTGTTGGGATCACAGGCATGAGCCACCGCTCCCGGCCAGTTCTTTTTCTGTATTATCGTCTGCTACTGTTTCCCAAATTGCAGGCTTCCTTTGAATGTCTAGTGGTGTTTTGTTGTCTGCCCATTTTCAAAGCAAGGTAGAAATCTGCATAAGAGTCCCACATGTTCACGGGGAGCAGGGAGAGAGAACTTGTTGAATGGTGGGCTTCTCTGTAGGATGATTGGGTAGGCAGGGCACTAGCTGCTTCACTAGGGGATCTTCCAAAATCAGGGTCCGCACACAAGAGCTCCCAACCTTCTTGCCTCGGATGGTGGTGATGGGAGTGAGGGAGTGGATCTGACCCTCAGTGCTCTCAAAGCTGAACTACAAAGTGTGGCTGAGTGGTCGGGCGTGGTGGCTCATGCCTGTAATCCTATCACTTTGGGGGGCCAATGTGGGCGGATCACCTAAAGTCAGGAGTTCAAGACCAGACTGACCAATATGGCAAAACCCCATCTCTACTAAAAATACAAAAATTAACCATGCGCAGTGGTGGACGCCTGTAATCCTAGCTACTTGGGGGCTGAGGCAGGAGAATTTCTTGAGCCCTGGAGACAGAGGTTGCAGTGACCCGAGATCACGCCACTGCACTCCAGCCTGGGTGACAGAGAGAGACTCCGTCTCAAAAAAACAAACAACAACAACAACAAAAAATAAAATGTGTTTGAGTCTGTCATCATTCAATAGGTCTTTGCTTAAACTGTGCTCAGCCCTGTGCCTCTTGCTAGGTTTCCACGGAACTTGCATCTCACAGTTTAGAACATGTCTGATTCAATTCCTCCACATCCAAAGAAAGACAAAATAGAGTCTGCCCATCGAAATCTGAATGTCAGATGGCCAAGGAATATTTTTAACATAAACATATATCATGTAATTATTTATAATATGAAATTCAAATTTAATTGAATCTCCTGTATTTTCTCTGGATCCAGGGGATGAGAAGAGAAGGGTAGTTAGCTGGCTCATCAGTGTGGAAAGTGGCAGGGATCTGGGGGAGTCTGGAGATCTACCAACTTTCAACCAATCCCTTATTGGCCCAGCTCTTCACCCCAACCCGCATAGCACATGGTGCAGGCAAATCTTCTGTCCCTTCTGAAATTCTGCAAGGGAGCTTGGCTTCCTCTCATTGTCATGTCCCTCTGTAAACTTTCAGCATTCAGATTTGTCTGTGTTGTTATCATATTTTATTCCATCTAAGATGCAATCGATTATAGAATACATTATTCATTATCTAATAAATAATTTAGAAGGAAAAATGCTGCCAATTACAACTGTAAGATATCACCAATTGTAAGAGCCATTCTGATTTTAGAAACATTAAAATGTTAAAAAGATGAATGTTTTAGAACTGATGAAATACGCCAATTCCTCCATTGTCTCCCACTCTTGCCAAAATAAATTAGCATCTCTTATCTACTATTATTTCTTATTTTATCTCTGCTGTTCTATATTTTTTTCTCATTTTAGAGGAATCTCAGGGCATAGTAGAGTTGTATGCATGTGGTTATTCTTCTTTCTCTACTATTCTTTAATTGAATGGAAATTTTAGATCAATCTGTGGTTTGATATAAGGAGGGATGAGCTCTGGTGACATGTTTCCTTCTGTCCCTACCAGGCGTGTGGCAGCACTGTGGAGAGGACAGCATGCCCAGAGTGCCCGCCTGGGCCTGCCCCAGCCTCAGTCAGCCACTGCCAAGCCCCCGCCAGATAACACAGCTCTGGCCACAGCTGAGACAGCCTAGAGAATAATTTACTCCCACCCCTCTGTGCTGAGTCACTGTAACTATTTCAGGCAGAACAGAACCTATGAGGTGTGAGCAGATCATTTTAAAGGGCAGGATGTCAGGTGATGAGCCCCCATGCCAAGCCAAACAGCAGGGATGACAGGAGCAATTTATCTTGTTCTGTTCTTTATGTACATCTCCCAAAATCTCAGCTTTTGGAGTTCTCTTTTTATCCTTGCAACTCATCCCTTCCATCCTGCTTGGGGTTTCTCTTATTTTCTTTCCCTCAGTTGGACCTTTGTTTTCTCTCTTTCGTTCATTCAACTATGTGCCCTGGGACTGTTCTTGGCACTGGGGACACAGCAGTGACCAAAACAGGCAACAATCACCACTCACAGGGAGCTTGTATTGAGGAGTGACAGGGAGACAGAGAATAAAAGGGTAAATAAAGTATGTGATATGTTAGAAAGTGATCAATGCTATAGGAAAAAAGAGACTTCTAGGAGACTGGGCAGGTCAGGAGGAATGGGATTCCTATTTTAAACAGGGTGGTCTGGGAAATTCTCATCAAGTGGAGACCTTTGAGGAAAGGCCTGAAGGAGTGAGGGAGTGAGCCAGGTGATCGCCTGGGGAGTGAGGGGGCAGCATTCCAGGCAGAAGGAACAGCAAATATGACTGCCCTGGGGCAGGAACATGCAGGGAAAGTCAAGGAAGAGCCTGGGCAGCATGGGTGGGTGGGGCAGGCAAAGGGCACAGTGATAGGGATGGGTGAGGGTGGGGTGTCCAGATCAGGTAGAGCTGAGTCATTGTAATGTTTTCTAGGGTTTCTCCTTGAAGGGATGTGAGCAGTCCCATGCCTCCACCTCTACATCTCCCCCTCCTCCCAGATGAATGTGACCTAACCTGTATCTTCTCAGGACCTTATGCAGGCCATGTGCACTTCTTCTCACTTTCTAAAAATCCTCCTCATTTCTAAAGTTTCCTTTGAAAAACTGAGACTGATGTCATCACTTCCCATGCCTCAAGATCCTCCCTCTCAGGCCAAAACCAGTCCCTTTCTCAGGGAATGACTCCAGTTTTGAAACCTAAATTTATGTCTCTGTGATCAGCTCAAGGATTGAGAAACATAAAAACCTCGTACAGTGTTCTCACTGTTTAATTTTCAGCTCAGGGATTTAATCTGACAAATTACCTTTTATCTCATTTATGGTGACTGAGATTCAGCAACTTTCCCTTGAACTAAAGGGTAAGGTAAAATACTACTTTGGGGAGGAATGAGAAGTTAAATTAGTTCCCGGGGTGCAATTATTAACAGCAAATCTAATGTAATGGTCTAGCAAGTGCCAAGTATAACCCCAGCACTTGGAGAAGTTGATCAATAAATGTAGCGTATGTTATCTTCCAGCATTGCTGGTATAATAAAAAAAAAATTTTAGGGTTCTCTCAAGGTTGAAAGAGAGCTCAGAGAATCTTCTCTTAATCATATTCAACAACTAGAATCATAAAACAAAGCACCTAGCTATCATGCCTTGTTAAGAAGCAGTGTCAAAGGGTCTAATTTAATCATTTAGTGCTATTAAGTAGAAATTAGGTTTCCATGGAGGCACTGGCTTTCGACTTGACAGAATTCTGATCCTCATTTGCTCATCTTTTTCCTCTATAGAAAACAGAATGATAATCATAATACTCTTTTCTAGTTTCCAAAGCTGCACACCTGGGTGATGGCCTCTCAGGTCCAGGTGCTTCTTAGAGGGGATTTATTTTATCTGGCTGCGGAAACATGAGACAAAATGACATGAAACATGAGACAAAATGAAACGGATCTCAGATTTATTATTGGCATCGGTTAGGGGTCTGAAATTAGGAGTCTGAAGTTCCGGGTTATTCCGTTGGTTCACCTTACAGCAGGATCAAATGAATCATGTAGCTGAATGCACTTGGAAGAAGCAGCAGCATCACTGACTGTTTTATATTTTTGACCTACCCAACACATAGACACATTCCCATTCTACTCTGAGTGGGAAAAGAATGGATTTCCTTCCCTTTTGGTCGTTCTCTGCTATGGATCTTGTTTCCAAAGCCAGAGTTTATTGAAGCTGGAGGCAGAACAGACTCCCCTACGCCTCTACCCTGGCATCCCAGAGCTGAGCCTCAAGCTGCGCTCTCCTCTTAACTGCTATAACTTCCAGAGAATCCTGCTGCTGCTACAGAGAAGATGATTGTGTTAATTGCCAGTGTTCACCTCATCCTGCAGCACACAGGAATGCTGCCAAGTTAACAACGGACCACATGCGACTGTGGCCAACCAAATCTTACCGGATGGTTTGCCTTTTCCTAGTCCTCCCTATGTCTTGGAATGCAAGCGTTTGCTCTTAGGCTTACATGGCCATCAATTCAAACACTAATTGGATGACCCTGTGGAGATATTTTAGAAGCAAAAAGCAGGGAAGCTAGCTCAGGTTTGACCAGGAACACGTAAACCATTTAACGCTTCCCTTTGCAGTATTATATAGATTAAATTTTCATTTACTTAACAAATATTTAATAAGCACCTACTATGTGCCATTAGCACAATGTGACATTGTACTAGATACTAAAGAAAACCATAAGTATTTTAAAAATCTTCCTTGTCTGAGATAATTTGTAACAGCTACATATTATTAAAAATTCAATAGCCATTTTCAGAAGGAAGCTCTAAATACGTCAAGTCCAGCTTATGTTCATATAATTATAAAATATTGGGTCTAGAAGGAGATTCAGTCTCAAGATTCTTGTCCAACTTCTCATTCAACCCTTTTATATTACTTCAAGTGGTCAGTGTTTTTTTTTTGTTGTTGTTTGTTTGTTTTTTGCACACATCTATGAATAAGATGCTCCTGTAATAGCTACTGCACTTTTAGAAATCTAGAATTTCTTGAAAGAATCTCTTTTGCTTGAGCTAAACCTAAGTCCCTCTTACAGCATTCATTTCTCCTTTCTGGGCCAATATGGAACAATTTTGCTGTAGCTTATAATTTTACATAAGCTGCCTTTATATCTAAAGTCGGACTTTTAATCCATAGTGGTAGTCTTAACACTAAGCACCTCTTCTCTCCTTGATTCCTTTAATTCCTGCTCCATCTTTCTGGTCACTTCCTGATGTCTGCTTTTATAGCCATATTCATACTGTCTTGCCTGAGACCAGATAGATGACAAAGATGATAGTGGTAAACTGAGAACCAAACCCATGTCCCCTGACTGCCAGCTAAGTGTTCTTTCCATGGTAACACGTCATTGCTCAGCCTGCCTCTTGGTAATAGGTGCTAGCCACATAGAGTTGCTATCAACCTTAAATTTAGAAACTATGATTACGTATAGAGTTTATTTGAGCAAAAAGCTGAGAATAGCCACTCAGGAAACACAGACTCCAAAGGAATAGAGTCAGTGCTCCAAAGCAGATAAGTGAAGGTTTCATTTATATAGGCAGAAGCAGAGTTTATAAGGGTTAAAACATTCTCCATCAGTACATATATTATAATGATTTAATTGGTTACAGCTTGCTGTAACTCAAGGAAGATTGCTGTGACATTCTATAAGAGGCGGTTCATGATCACCAGGGGTCTTATCTTTGTCACTATTTGGTCTTTCCTAATTATTTACAAGAAAAAGCAAAAGTTGCAGCTAACTGCTATGTGACTCAGGCCACATAGCCACTTTCCTCTCAGGGCTCAAAAAAGTTTAAAGTTCCAACACCTTCAGGTTTGAATTATTTAATTTTACATTCCCCTAATAAATTGGACTAAATGGTGCTCCTCACTAATGACGGTTTATCTTTCTCTGAGAAGCATTTCATAAGGGATGCATTTGGAGCATCAAGGAGGAAGTTGACTCCTTAGATAAGCCCTACCAACCCCAGAGTTCTATAGACAGCAAGATGGCACAGCCAGGTCCCTCCTTCCTCTCTCACTGCCATGTACCAGAGGTTGGCAAACGTCAAAAAGAGCCCATAGCCTGTTCTTATAAATAAAGTTTTATTGGAACACAGCCATGCCCATTCATTTACATATTATCTATGCCTGCTTTTTAAATTTGAAATAGAGTCAAGTAGTTTCCATGGAAACCATATATTCTTCAGAGCAGAACATTTTTACTATCTAGCTGTTTATAGAAATAGTTTACTGACCACTGCCATACAGAGGTATGAATTCTAAGAGTGATTCTGATAACAATCCTCACATTTTTGTTAATATGCCATGAGATCTCTTTACTTAACTCTATCAAGATATTTCTGGGTAATGTTCATTTAATTGTACACTTTAAATCAATACATGGTGTGAAAAGGTGCCAAAAGTCCAGTTTAGGTACAAAGAATATATATGCTGTGACATAATTTACGTACATTATAGAGAAGCAGTAATCAATACTATCTTATTTATAGATACATATAAATTTAGTAAAAATACAAAAATATGCACAATAATGATAATCACCAACTTTAGAGCTCTGGTACCTATACATGGGAGGGGGCAGGGCAAGAAAGAGTGGGAAGAAAGACATAGCTTTAATTTGTAACAAAAAATAAAAGTTTTGAAGAAAATACAATGGAATGCTAATATTGGCTACATTTGGCCTTTGCATACTTGGGAGTCTTGTGTCATTTTCTATATTTTTTTATGTTTTATGTATATTTTTATATATATTTATGTATATTACATATATTGAAACTCAAAGTGAAGACAGGCAGGCTTGAGTAAGTCATTTAGAGTCTCTGCATTTTAGAGAAAACCCTTAAGTAGGAGGATTTCCAAAGTCTTTTGTGAAGTGTTTTGTTCCTCTATGGAAGAGGGTAACAGGGGGCAACAGGCATCACATTAATAGAGAGCAAGATTCCATTAAGACATTCTGGCTGGGTGTGGTGGCTCACATCTAAAATCCCAGCACTTTGGGAGGCCGAGGTGGGTGGATCATTTGAGATCAGGAGGTCGAGACCAGATTGGACAACACGGTGAAATCTCACCTCTACTAAAACTGCAAAAATTAGTCTGGTGTGGTGGTGCATGCCTGTAGCCCCAGCTACTTAGGAGGGTGAGGCAGGAGAATCACTTGAACCGGGGAGGCAGAGATTGCAGTAAGCCAAGATTGCACCACTGTACTCCAGCCTGGGCGACAGAGCGAGACTCTGTCTCAAAAAAAAAAAAAAAAAAAAAAAAAAAAAAGGCATTCTGTTTGTTTAGAAACTTAATGCTCTGTATTCTAAATCCAGGCACACCTTGGAAATACTGTGAGTTTGGTTCCAACCAATGCAGTAAAGCAAATATTCAATACTTGCATGTGACACAATTTTTTTGGCTTCCTATTAGATACAAAACTTATACTTACACTATACTATTGTCTAATAAGTGTGCAGTGGTATTATGTCTAAAATTTAAAAAAAAATACTTTATGACTAAAAAAATGCTAATGATCACCTGAGTATTCAGTGAGTAATAATGATTTTGCTGGTGGAGGGTCTTGCCTCGATGTTGATGGCTGCTGACTGATCAGGGCAGTGGTTGCTAAAAGGTGGGGTGGCTGTGGCAATTTAGAATAAGACAGTGAAGTCTGCCACATTGACTGACTCTTTCTTTCACAAAAGATTTCTCATGCAGTGCTATTTGATAACATTTTACCCACAGTAGAACTACTTTCAAAACTGGAGTCAATGCTCTCAAAACCTGCCACTGCTTTATCAACTAGGTTTATGTACCATTCTAAGTCCTTTGTTGTCATTTCAACAATGTTCATAGCATCTTCATGAGGAGTAAATTCTATCTCAAGAAACCACTTTCTTTGCTCATCCACAAGAAGCAACTTTTTATTCATTTGAGTTTAATCATGATATTGCAGCAATTCAGTCACATCTTCATGCTCCATTTCTAATTCCAGTTCTCTCGTTATCTGGAATACCCATCCCCTCCATTGAAGTCTTGAACTCCTCAAAGTCCCCGTAAAAGTTGGAATCAACATATTTTAAATTCCTGTTTATGTGGGTAGTTTGATCCACTCCCATGAATCATGAATGTTCTTAATGGCAACTAGAATGTTGAATACTTTCCAGGAGGTTTTCAATTTACTTTGTCTGGATTTATCAGAGGAATTACTATCTATGTAGCCTTATGAGATGTATTTATTAAATAATAACTTGTGAGTCAAAATTACTCTTTGATCCATGGGCTGCAAAATGGATCAAAGTGTAATTTTGTGTTAGCAGGCATAAAAACAACATTAATGTCCTTGTACATCTCCATCCGAGTTCTTGGGTGACCAGATATATATGGTCAATGAGCAGTAATATTGTGCAACAAATCTCTTTTTCTGAGAAGTCAGTCTTAGCAGTGGCTATAAAGTATTTAGCAAGCTATGTTGTAAACAGATGTGCTTTCATCCAGGTTTTGTTGTCCCATTTCTAGAACACAGGCAGAGTAGACTTTGGATTCTTAGGGTGGTAAATGAGTAATGACTTCAACTAAAAATAAGCAGCTGCATTAGCCCCTAACACGAGAATCATCCTGTCCTTTGAAGTTTCAAAGCCAGGCATTGACTTTTCCTCTCTTGCTATGAAAGTCCTAGATGGCGTCTTCTAATATAAGCCTGTTTTATCCGTAATGATAATCTGTTGTTTCAAGTAGCCACCTTCATTAATTATCTTCACTAGATCTTCTCTGAAAAACTTTCTATGGCTTCCAAGTTAGCACTTGCTGCTTCACCTTGCACTTTTACGTTGTGGAGACAGCTTCTTTCCTTAAATCTTGTGAACAAACCTCTGCTAACTTCCAACTTTTCTTGTGCAGCTTCCTCACCTCTCGCAGCCTTCATATAATTGAAATTGAAGAGAGTTAGGGCCTTGCTGTGGATTAGGTTTTGGCATAAGGGAATGTTGTGGCCGGTTTGATCTTCTATTCAGACCACTCAAACTTTCTCCATATCAGCAATGTGTGCTTTGCTTTTTTATCATTTGTGTGCTCACTGGAGTAGCAGTTTTAATTTCCTTGAAGAACTTTTCCTTTTATTCACAACTTGGCTGTTTGGTGCAAGAGGTTTAACTTTATGCCTGTCTCAGCTTTTGACATGCTGCCTTCCTCACTAAGTTTAATCATTTCTAGCTTTTGATTTAAAATGAGAGATGTGAGACTCTGTCTTTCACTTGAACACTTAGCAGTCATTGTAGGGTTATTAATTGGCTTAATTTCACTATTGTTCATTGTGTCTCAGAGAATAGGGAAACCCAAGGAGATGGAGAGAGACAGGAGAATGGGTAGTTGGTAGCACAGTCAGAACACACATAATGTTTATTGATTAAATTTGCCATCTTATATGGACATGGTTCATCGTGTCCAAAAACAATTGTAACGGTAACATCAAAGAACACTGATCACAGATCACCATAATAGATGTAATAAGAAAAAGTTTGAAATAATGTGATAATTACCAAAACGACAATTACACAGAGACACGAAATAAGCACATGCTGTTTGAAAAATAGTGCCAATAGACTTGCTCAATACAAGGTTACCAAATGTAAAAAGTGCATTATTTGCAAAGGTCAGTAAAGTGACATGCAATAAAATGAGGCATACCTGTACACATTCAATTACATACTCCTTTACACAATTCATTATGACATTTGAAACTCCACTACTGTTTCTCAACCCAGCTACAGGTATTACTGCACACAGTTTTTGATCATATCCTTTTGTCTCATTTTATACGTCTATAAAACAATGAACACATCTTTTCTGCATAGTAAGCTAATATTTTATGAATTATTCTAGGGCCTTCATTTTTCTTGGAGATAATTCTAATTCAGTCTGCCTCTTTCCATAAAATGATTCAATAGCATTTCATAGAAATCAAGAAAAAAATATTTCTTCATAGTGCAGCACCAGGACATTTTTCTATCAGTCTTAAAAGTTTTCAGGCATGAAAACCCTAAAGCACATTGCTATTCCATCACCTAACCCCTGGCATTGCGTTGGTTACATAGCTGGAGGCAGTCAAAGTTTAATGTACATAATTACAATACACCTTTTTCTATATTGCAAGATTTCCTTGTTATAAAAAGATACTAAAGACTCATCTTAATCATTTTTCTATTCCCCAAGAGAGTTTAAAATTTTAATAGCTTCTAAGCAAGTGGATCTGAGAAAGGTTGTTTCAAAATGATTACACCAGTACTTCTTCACTGTGAGAGGTGTGACTTTTTTGGATCTAAATTGAGGTGGAAGTATGATTGAAGAGAAGTTAGAAAATTCACAGTTAAACCAAATAGAAAGGCCTAAAGCAATTCTCTGTTCTTTGTAAAATGAAGCTCCAAGGGTATTAATTTAAACAACAAAATATCTCCCCCAAATTAATAGAGAATAAAGCTGGATCTAGCCCAGTGGTGGTTGCCTAGCAACAAAGCTATGTGTTAGGAAAAGGATGGGAGTACTTCAGACATTGGGTATCACTTCAGGCATTGAGTTTCCTTGAAAAATGTGAAGAAACATTTCTGCTCTTTTGAAATTGTCTGTTTAAAGATGCCTATGATCCATACCACATGCTAGGACACTCTTCCTCTTTTTAAGTCAGATTCACATTAAAATTCAGCTCAGTTGCCACCTCTTCCATGAAGCTTTCTCTGGCTATCCCCAAGGACCCTCAGACTCTGAACCATGTCTGCTTCCTCTGCGCTCCCCTCACCTTCTGCATTTCACTACCTTTGCTCTTCTTTAAATGTTTGGTAGAATTCAGCAGTGAAGCCACTGGGTCCTGGGCTTTTTTCTTCACTGGGAGACCTTTTTATTGTGGCTTCAATCTCATTACCTGTTATTGGTCTGGTCAGGTTTTGGATTTATTCGTGGTTCAACCTTGGTAGGCTGTATGTGTCTACGAATTTGTCCACTTCTTGTTGACACTTATCATGGTGTCCATCACTTATCATGAAATCATTAGCTTGTTCATCTCTCTGTTAATGTGCCCAACCAGATTATAGTTAGGGACTGTCCCTTGCTTTTCTTTGTATCTCACATGCATAATCTCATGCTTTGTAAAGGCCCTAGTACAGTTTGTTGAGTGGATGGGTGGATGGATGATGAAGAAGTAAATGAACTAATGAATAAATTAGAAAATCAGACTTCAGTAAGAATATGATCTATAATCATGGCTGTATTGAGGACTCTAATATGTGTAAATGTGATGGAATAACTCCAATACGTACCGCTGTGAGGGATTTTTGTGATAAGCCTGTCTCAAGTCATGTTCAGAAAAGTTTATTTGAATTAAGTTGCCTTTTCCCTATTTTCTGTTCTCTGCCCTACAGGCTGCCTGAGCAATTGTGGCTGATTCGTGAAGTGAGTTCCCATTATCATCCAATTGGCCCTGATCTCGCATCCCAAGGTAGGCATGCCTGCCTGCTTCTCCCTGCTTATTGGACTTTGCCTGTGGCTTATTGCTCTGTTTATTATAACTCAACTGCTGCCTCTTCCCTTTCATTTTGATGTGAACTATTCTTCATCTCAGGTTGGCACAAGGAAGTTTTCTTGGTGGTACTCTTGAATCCCTGTAGCTGTTAGCATCTTTATTTATGACTGTAATAACCTTAGCACTCCCCTGGATAATCCTCAAAAAGGACATTATACATGGGGCTGTTTCCTGAGGTAGAGAGCTATAAAGGGAGCTGATTTATTATATCCAAGTCTTCATATCCAAGTTTTTGAAGGCATTTTGCCTTAATAAGGGTTCTGGCAGGAAGCAGATGGCACACAGCTGTGTAGTTTCAAGAGCACTTTAGAAAGAGATTCTTTACCATGGCATGGTCAGAATGTGGGAACGCCAAAAGAGTTTGGGTATCACCTTGGGGCTAGAAATAGGCTGGGCCTGAGTAGGGAAGGGAAAGGAATAGTTACTAAAACCTAAAGAAAAATAAATGGAGAGAAAGAATGATAGCTGTTAGGAGGAATGCCAGGGTGGAAGGAGCATGCGCTTTGTTAAAACCCATGGAGACTCTGGGGAATGCATGGCCTAAATATGCTCGTCTCCACCCCTCTGGTCTCCTGCGAAATGTGCTCCAATGGCCAACCACACTGGAAGTGGTCCCACTGGGCAGCCTCTTGGGGAACAGAGAAGGGTGAAAAGCAGTGGAAATAGGATCTGGAAGGAGAAGTAGAAGATACACTGTATAGCCCCCAGAAGAAATGCAAAGATAATGGTGCCTGTGCATGGGAGGCATGCCTCCAATGACTTCACTCCAAAATAATTTTGGGGAAAGTATGTTGATATTTCCTTATGCATTTTTAATTGCTCCTGAAATTTTTTGTTATCTTGTTCCTAACTGGCACTTGATCTTTACTAATTTGTCCTCTTAAAGACTATAACCCTTTACAAAAACAAATAAACACAAACACCCTTTAGCTTCCTGTTACCTCAAGGATAATGTATGACTTGATTGTGTTGAGCTTTTTGCCTTAGCTGGTTTGCTAACAAATCAAGGTTCTCTGTGCATGCCAGGTTACAAATATGGATCCAATGGCTTTTCTATCAGTAGAGCTAAGAAATTTAAAACCAGAATAAGCAAAAAACTTTAAGGCTCTAGAGATTTGCTTCATAACTTGCTTTAATTAAAGTCAATTCCTATATTAAAAAGAGACATATTTCTGATTTAATATTTTTCCCTATTTTTCTCTTAAGGAGGGCATCTATAATATTTTTTTAATAATTGAAAGTATTAGATGGGTTTCAAATCATTTGCTCTATCATCATTTCTTTGAAATCAGTCTTTCCTGTTCATACCTAGTTTATAATGTGAGCCTGCTGATTTGTAAAAGAAATTAACGATCATGAGGTTATTTTGAAATTCAAGGAGTTAAATTGATGTAAAGGAGTTAGAGTGCTGCCTCAATGGAGCAAGTACTCAATATGTGGTCCCTGTTTTTTTGGTGGACCTTCTTGTATCATGTTCGTGTAAGAACATGGAGATCAGAAGACTATTCTTATAGCAGTATTCAAAAAGATTAGACCAACTGGTAGGATGATTTCTTAGGGGACAGATACGAGGTTTTACTCCAGAAGATTCAGTCTTTGGGAGTCTTTTCCTTGGGAGCTAAATGATGGATATTGGAATACTACAAAGCAGAATAACAAATATTTGCTTTTCCTTTCTTCTTTTGTGATTGTCCTGAGCCGGAAGAAGTAACAAATTATATGGTCATTTTGGTATTCTCTGGCCATTCTTTTGGGTATCTTGCCTGATTCCGTGATGCCTTATACATTTTAAAATGTGATTGAAGTCTCCATACTGTTATATTCCTGAGTCCAAGAAACATAAAATGAAACATTGAGTGGAAGCCTGTATTAGCTAGGATTCAGTTCAGCCATATATTTTTTAAAAAACATCAAATAACAATGGGTTAAATAAGACAAAAAATTGTATTTTCTCTCACATTCAAGATGTCTAGTTGTGGGCATTCCAGATATGGTATGGTAGCTCCATAGTTATCAAGGACCCAGGAGTATTCTCTGTTTCTGCTCCTCTATCCTTAGTATGACACTCATCGTAGAGGCCACCTTATGGTCATGAGATGCCTATTGTAGCTTCAGCCATCACGTTCAATTGAAAGGAGTAAGGGGCAAACAGTGTGGTTTCACACTGAGTGAGCCCCCTTTAAAGTGCTTTTTAAGAAGCCCCACACTTCTGCAACTTTTGCCTACTATCCCCAGGGAAGACAGGAAATACAGGTTTCATCTAGAGTTTGTCAAAAAGCCATTCACAATGTGGAGGTGCATCCACACCATCTTCGTAAGCTGACCATGTTTGAGCTATATTTGCAGTTGTTTTACATAGTCGTGGGCAAACTGCACTACATGAGCTAAGGAATCAGACCAATCTGTGTTTGAATCCTGGTTCTCTCTGACCTTTACTATCTGGATGTCCTTGAGCAAGTCAGGTTAACTTCTCTGAGACAATTTGATCAGGTCAAATGAAGATAGTAAGAGAGCCTACTTAGAGCAGTGGTAAGAACTGAAAGAGCATATATATACACAAGTTGTAACCCAATTAATAATTTTCAAAATGTGTACTTGTAATTTTATTTCTTTTAATTATGGTCAAAAATCGTGCCAGCCTCAACAAATGATATTTGAAAGCTGACAATACAGCAAGCTTTCAAAGTATCTACAATTAATAAATCAGAAACTCAAAGAGGCTAAGTAACTTGACTAAGCTTATGTAGAACCAAAATACACTCCCCTCCCTCAATAAACAACAAAAATAAAGCCCAGTCCTTTCTGACTTGAATAATTGCCCTTTTTCTTTCCAAAGTACATTGTCTCTTTCAAACTCAGGTTGCAATTGGCTACATAATATATACAGGTTTATGTAATGACAAACTGGGTTCTAATCGCATTTTACCTCACTGATTGAATTCACTCAGCAACTATGGAGAACTTCCAGAGATGGGGAAGTAGGGCTTCAAGCCAAGACTGTATGCTGGCTATGTCCTGGAAAAAGAAGCAGACCCTGCTATAGCAAAAAAAAAAAAAAAAAAAAAAAAGTTTTTCTGCTCAAGGCACAAAGCCTCCTTGGGTCCTGATAATATACATACCCTTTGACTTAACTAACCTGGTTGGGTGGCCAAATCCTATTATTTTCTGTATTCTGATGTCAATTCAATTTGAAAAATGTAAATGAGGCTTGCTCATCAAAACAAGTTTAGGAAAAATTTGAAAATAAATAAATGGGAAATCTGCTGTGCTAGTCATAAGTAGAGTCAGACTAACATTTTGCATTTTTAAGGAAATATTCAATGACTATAAGAGTTGCATAGATGGTAAAGGGTGCTATGATAGAAAAGTCTGGGATTCTGTTAGTGCAATAAAAGGTGTGACAAAATTGACAAGTGGGAGTTGAGCAAGAAAAGCAATTTCCAAGCTGGGACCTGAAGAATAAATATGAATTTATCAAAGAAATAGTGGGTGGAAGAATATTCCTAGCAGAAGGGATAGTGTATGTCTCTGACTCTTGAGTTTTGACTTCTGGACACTTATTCCCTGATTACTTTTACCCTTACTTCTGACTCTTGCCTTGACTCTGCAAAGGCTGGCTTTTAGCCTTCTGGTAGCCCACCATCAAGCACTGAGGCCACCACCTTAAACGCCTTTCCATTGGAATTATGTCCATTGGAAGCCACTGTTAACAAACCAATCTACAGGACTGTCCTAAAACAGAAATGGCAGCTAGGCTTCATTTCCTGTGCCAATGTTAATAGCTTTTTTGTGGCAGCCTGGACAAATCAAAAGGATACTGAGGACCAATAGAAAGTGTCTCACAATTAATTAGTGAGGTTTCCCTAGTTTAGAAACAGAGAGTTCTGACACACAGGCATTGGCATTCTTGGGTCCAACACTCTCTTCCCTGCCTTTCTATTATGCTTGAATGAAATTAGGAAAAATGTCAAAGAAGAAGCAGGGTGCAGGCCAGAAAGCACTGATGCTAATAATGCCTGGCATCTCTTGCCTGTACATATCCAACTTCCACATTAAAAATTTGGCTCCTGCTAATAAAAAGTTGTCTGTAAGTTCCCTGGGCCATCTCAATGGTCGCTGCATTTACAAGCCCTTTCAGACACCCAGCTGCTGCTCCTAATTTACTTTCTGACAATAAAACACCTGCCTCTTATGGGAATGGCTGGGGGAAGTTGAGAATACTGTCAGTAGTCACAGACTTGAGGTTGCTATCAGTCTGAATAGACTGGATGCTAGGATACCTTCACCAAAACAAGCTGAAACCAGCCCAATAGTCCCACAGACAGTCGTTCTGGGATAAACATAGAAATTGACCCTTCTGGTCTTAAAACTTGAAATTTCATTTGTTTTATTTGAGTTCCTTCCTCAGGAAATAACTTTCAGGCCTCTTAAAAAGGTATCAAAGAACTGAAACTCACAAGATCACCCCATCTAGACAATGAGATGTGGGAACACTCATTCATCATGATTGTTTCCTTGCCCCATCCCTAGTTCCTGTTTTCTTACACATTGTTACATTTCTTCCCTACTATAGAAACCCCTAGTTTTAGTCAATCAGAGAGATGGATTTGAGACTGAGCTCCTGTCTACCCAGCTGCAGGACACGGTTAAAGCCTTCTTCCTTGGCAGGACGAGTCGTCTCAGTCATTGGCTTTCTGTGCAGCAAGCAGCAGGACCTAGACTGAACCCCTGGTGTTTTGGTTACAAAGCTACAGGCAACAGTCTCCTGTTGTGGAAAAAAATGTATTCAAAATATTTCTCTGCTTAAACATTTTTATTGTTGCCTGCTCACTGACCATTCTAGGTCCTCCATCTTGGACTCTCCATTCCAGCAGTAAAATCAACTGAAATGTGCTTTCTGCCTCATTATTTGACCGTCTGTACCTTTCTGCATTCAGTCGTCTTTACCTAGACCCTTTTAAACTCCCCTTTGCCCATGTCGTAATTCCTGTGCAGACTCCAGACCTAACGTGAGCATGCTCATCTCTGCAACCTCTGTCTGCCCATCCCATTCCGTTTACCTTTCTCTCATCAGTGCCATCTCTACACTTTTTATAGATTTATAATGTACTTTTATTATTGCCCATATTGCTATGTTGGTTGTCAATACGTCGTACTCCCTAGAAGACAGTGAGTTTTTTGAGAGTTTAGAATTTTCTTCTATAGCATATGATTTATTTGACCACCTTCATCTTTTAACAGGCATTTAAGTCAGGTCTTTATCACCTCAGATATTGAAGTTAACTGAATAACTGAGAAGAAGAAACACTAAATATTCTGTTTTTGTACACTTTTGACTGGGCCCTATGTATGTCTGTAGGAGTGAGGAGATTTTGGGTTAATCAAAGATAGAGATGCCTATTCCATATGTTTATCATTGAATTTTCTCATTTCATAGATTATAGTCAGGAAAAGAAAGGCCAGGATTAAAAAGTAAACATTTTGAGTTACCTTCCTGTGATTTGGAGGAACATGAGGACATTTATTTTTCCTTTGAATTTTTACCAAGAGTTTTCATTTTTATTTATCACAACAGGGTTCCAGACAACATCATGCATACTCATGTTAATTGAATGATTCTGATTGCTTATGAGTTAATATTGTCTTATTTCATCTTTCTAGCTCATTAACTAATAACCAACATCTAAGTAATTAAGGTATTTAGAAAATGTCATTAAGTGCCATTGAATTTTCTCATCCCCAAGTTTCTTGAACAGTTGGGAAGAAAACACTTAACCCCGGCCTTTTGTTACCTTCCTGTCCCCCTGGATTTTTCCCAATGCACTGGGCTAGTTTTCTCACTGTGGACTCTTGAGGCTGTTTCTCCTGTTAACTTTTGTGCTGTTTGGAAACATGTTGTCAGAGTCAAAAGAGAGGAAGGAAGAAGATCGTGGGATCTCACTTGTCTAAACACACATATTTGTTTGCTTGTCTTATCAACATTTGATAAAGACAAATATAAGTATATCCCAAGTGCCCCAGATGCCATCAGCCTCTGCTAGAGAATAAGGTTAAAATGTATTTTTTAAATATCAAAATTAAGACATGAGTCCCCAACACATTTGGCTGCAAAAAGTCCTGTCTTGAGATTTTATTCCTTAAGTCTCTCTGGTCATCCCCAGCAAATGCTTACATATTCTACAAATTCATCCCACTGGTCCTCCTGCCCACTGTCAGGCTATGGATTCCTGTCTCTTCTGCTATTGGTTGCATCATACCATCTCTCTGGTCACTCAGGCAGTGGAGGCTCCTTCCGTAACTATACCTGGGCTTGGCTCTGTGCACAGCCTCTTTTCTTTAGTTGACTGTACACACAGCTAATAGTGGGCAAAGAAAGCTCTGACATTTTGAAAGACAACTTCAGCACAGAAATAGGAAAGGGATACCAGATGCAGCAGAACTCGGGGTCCGGAGGCAAAATCCTCCAAAGGCAGAGCTGAGTTGCTGCCATAGGGAAGTATGTCCAGCAAAGCCAAAGCTATTTACCGTCTGGCCCTTTACAGATAAAGTGTGCATATTATTGCTCTATCTGGTTCCAGGTCTGGGCAAATGTCCTGATTCTTGGATTTGCTAAGTGGACTCATTGCATTCTCAATATAGAGTATTTTATGTGTATTTGTCTATTTTCACACTCTTATAAAGATAATACCCAAGACTGGGTAATTTATAAAGAAAAGAGGGTTAATTAACTCAGTTCCTCATGGCTATGGAGGCCTCAGGAAACTTACAATTATGGCAGAAGGCAAAGAAGAAGCAAGTACTTTCTTCACAAGGCAGCAAGGAGAGAGAGAGCGCGCAAAGCAAGAAGTGCCACTTTTAAACCATCAGATTTCATGAGAACACACTCATTATCATGAGAACAGCATGGGGGAAACTACCCCCATGATCAAATCACCTCCCACCAAGTCCCTCCATCAACATGTGCAGATTACAGTTGAAGATGAGATTCGGGTAGGGATACAGAGCCAAGCCACATCATCATGTTCTAGTCAGAACTCTCTCAGTAACATAATTGAAATCCAAATCAAACAATCTAGAGTGAAATAGTAGAATTTCGGCTAGTAATTGGAAGGTTAAAGGCTAACTAGCATTATGCACAGATGGATCCCAGGAGGCAAGTTATGTCATCAAAACTAATTTTCCTACTTTCATCTCTCAACCTTGTTTTTGTCTCAGGCACTCAGGAGTCTCAAGCTTAGTAGGTGTCCAGCTATCCCAACTGAGTGGAATAAGTCCAGCCAAAATCCCAGCATTGCTGGACCATTATGTATTGTTTCACATTCTCTAATATTCTGGCCAGGAGGTGAAATTTGATACCTTGCTTGAAGCAGATAATGAGTGCTTCCCTGTGGCTGGAACTGAAGTGAGCCCAACCGAAATTACAGGAGATGATAATGAGGGGTAGAGCTAGTTCCCCAGGATTAATTTGTTTTCCTCCAGATTAAGGGTGAATAAATGTTAGTTGGTAGTTAAGATGTATCCACTACTCTGGCCAGTGGGTGTTCTATATGATGGCAAAGAATTAAGAGAGGCAGAGAATCCGTTGGCCTGGTCCTTCTAGATTTCTGCCTGGTAGTTTCTGTTCTGATCCAGTGACTGGCCCAGTGAGGAAGGAACATTTGGTGGCTTCTGAGTCCCTACATAGTCTCTCAATTCTGAATCCTTGCACAGACATTTCAAGCTCAGAGCACTGTGCAATGTGACGTCGCCCCAAGAGTTTCTCCAATATTTATGCTATAATTTCTAATTTTCTAATAATAATGCCTCATAGCAATAGATCATACCATGACTAATACCTAACAAGGAGATATGGTTGGCACTACCCATTCTCCCTCTTCTGCCAAACCAACCCCAGGTTATTAATGTAATAGCTTTGGTTGAGAAAATGTAATTATTTATCATGGACAGAGAAATGTGCTCATTTTAAAAGTTAATCTTTTTTTTTGTCATTAAGTCACTCAGTTAATGCTTTCATTCATAAATACTTTCAGTGGAAACAAAGCCACAATTTCCTGTCCCTTTGCTCTTTATTCACTTGAAATGATGATGTCCCAGGATACTGCAGCTCTTCCAGTTCACAAATTAACCTACTCAGAAGTAACCCTGGGCTACCTCATCTCTCTCCACCTACTCCAGCACCTTTTTTATGGGGCAGCCAGGGTGTAGGGATTTTCCAGAGCTCTTCATGATTCTGGAAACCACTGATTCAGACAGTTTTCCTGCTTGACACTTCTGAATCCTTCTAAGCCCCACCCCAATCACAGAGGTAACTGCCACCTTCGTTTTTTTTTGTTTGTTTGTTTTTTGTTGTTGTTGTTGTTGTTTTGAGATGGAGTCTCGCTCTGTCACCCAGGCTGGAGTACAGTGGCGTGATCTCAGCTCACTGCAACCTCCACCTCCTGGATTCAAGTAATTCTTCTGCCTCAGCCTCCCGAGTAGCTGGGACTACAGGCACATGCCGCCACGCCTGGCTAATTTTTTATATTTTAGTAGAGACGAGGTTTCACCCTGTTGCCCAGGCTGGTCTCGAACTCCTGAACTCAGGCAATCCACCTGCCTTGGCCTCCCGAAGTGCTGGGATTACAGGTGTGAGCCACTGCACCCGGCCTCTTTCTGTTTTCATTGTACTATTGCTATGACTTTCCGGGCTGTTTGGCAATAGCTGATTTACTCCTCTGCTAAACAGTGCTTCCTGGAGGCAAGGACTCTGTCTATTCCTCATTGTCTCTTCAGCACTTTGTAGAGTGCCTGGAACAAGATAGATATTTTATAAATCTTAGCTAAATGAGATGCTCTCAAATCATCCTCTCAAATATGCTATTATCCAGGCATTATTATAATCATTTCCCTCTTATCAATGTGGAAATTAAGGCTCACAGATATTGAGCGCTACATTCAGGGTCTGACTTGAACCCAGAGCTTCTGAACTCAAGGCCATTTTTCTTTTCAGAACGTCTGTCTGTCTCCGTGGAAAAGACTGATAAAATTTATAAAATTTTGTTAGGCTGAATTATATGAAATCTCAGGTTAAAAATGTTCAAAAATGAGTAAGTGCATACGCTCCATTGTGGCCTTTATACAGGATGTGACTTTTTATTAAAGGAGACTTACACCCCGTACTTAAAAAAATGGAGTGAAAGTCTCAATGGACTTGGTCAGAATGAATGTGCCTGGAAGTCTGGTGAGCAGAAACTCAGACCCATGAACCCTTACAGTACAGCACAGCACAGACTTTAATGAGTGCTTCATAGGATGAGTTTAGTTTAATGGCTGTGTATGGACATTACACTCTGGAGTGAGGCTTTTTTTTTTTTTTTTTTTTTCAAATCAACTCATGGAATCAACCGATGGAGTCATGGAATCCTGAAGTCTCCAACTTCTCGTGGAGTCAGGTCATGGAATGACTAGTTGAAAGTCCTGAATTTAGGTTTCAGGTAAGTCATCACCTTATTGTGTGAACTCCTTAAAGCCTATCATCTCTGTGAGCTTCACTTTCTTTATCTGCAAAATGGGAGAACAATTCCTGTTTAACCAGGTTACTCTGAGGTTTAAGAAAAGACATTATCCATTAAAGGCCTCATAAAATAAAAAGTAGTATACAGTCACATGATGATTTTGTGTGGCTTTGCCCTACCTAGAAGAAAAAGAGCCAGCAGGCTCAATAAACACAGTATTAAAATATAAATCCTTGAGTGAACAACCTAGATGTCCTTAATGATAATACATGAGCATCCTCTTTTTAATATAAGGCCCCCTCTGGCATGAATAGATTGCTACAGCCACTTCATTTTCCATCTTTCCAGCAGATTAACTACTTGTCTGAACTCCTGAAACAGGAATGATGAGCCTCTGAGGAGATGAAGGAACTTCCTGATTAACTCATCTGTTTCATCTCTCATAATGAGAAGTTACCACTGTGCCCAGAGAGCTGTGCTTCTCTGAAGGGCTGCATTTTATACACAGTGGCAGGCAGGCAATCAGGTTTACAACTGAGGAATTTATTACCTAAGGGCTGGGGGAAGAAATGACAGTGGGAGTTAAAACATTTTATTTTAAAAAAATGCACACATTCATGATGCCATCTCTATTCTTGTATATTTTGGGCACTCCTCTAGACACTTGAGAGTATGTCTCAGAATCTACAAGGAATTTAATTTAAATAAATTTACAAGATAGAAAACAAGCAATCCCATGAAAAAGTAGGCAAAGACATGAACAGACACTTCTCAAAAGAAGACATTTATGTGGCCCACAAGCATAAGAAAAAAAGTTCAACATCACTGATCATTAGAGAAATGCAAATCAAAACCACAATGAGATATCATCTCATGCCAGTCAAAATGGCGTTTATTAAAAAGTCAAGAAACAACAGATGCTGTTGAGGCTGTGGAGAAATAGGAACACTTTTACACTTTTGTTGGGAATGTAAATTAGTTCAACCATTGTGGATGACAGTGTGGCGATTCCTCAAAGATATAGAACCAGAAATACCATTTGACCCAGCAATCCCATTACTGGGTATATACCCAGAGGAATATAAATCATTCTATTATAAAGATATATACATGCATATGTTCACTGTAGCACTATTCACAATACCAGATATATGGAATCAACCCAAATGCCCATCAACGATAGACTGGATAAAGAAAATGTGGTGCATATATTACATGGAATACTATTCAGCCTTAAAAAGGAATGAGATCATGTCATTTGCAGGGACATGGATAGAGCTCGAAGCCATTATCCTCAGCAAACTAACACAGGAAAAGTAAACCAAACAACACATGTTCTCACTTATAGGTGGCAGCTGAACAATGAGAACACATGGACACAGGGAGAGAAACAACATACACCAGTGTCTGTGAGGGGGCAAGGGAGGGAGAGCATCAGGATAAATAGCTAAAGCATGTGGGGCTTAATACCTAGGTTGTGGGTTGATAGGTGCGGCAAACCATCCTGGCACAAAATTACCTACATAAGAAACCTGCAAGTCTTGCACAAGTATCTCAGAACCTAAAATAAATAAAACAATAAAATAAAATAAAATAACTTCCAAGATAGGCACAGTAAGAGATTAACAACAATAATAATAAAATACAGTAATTATAACAACATGTTGTAATAAAAGATATGTAAATATGGTGTTCCTCTTCTCTTTCTCTCTCAAAGTATCTTATTATAGAGTTATCATCTAGTTTCAAACCATGGTCGACTGTGGGTTACTGACACTGTAGAAAGCCCAACTCTCAGAAAGATAAACTTTGATTAAGAGGGGACTGCTGTGGCCGAGCGCGGTGGCTCACGCCTGTAATCCCAACACTTTGGGAGGCCGAGGCGGGTGGATCATGAGGTCAGGAGATTGAGCCCACCCGGGCTAACATGGTGAAACCCTGTCTCTACTAAAAAATACCAAAAATTAGCCAGGCGTGGTGGCAGGCGCTTGTAGTCCCAGCTACTTGGGAGTAATATAACATTTTAAAAGGGCATGCCGTCACCTGTGATTTAACAGAAAAATTCTGGAAGATATAAACGGGGTCAAGAAGAGGAGGTATGACCAAGACAGTGAAATGAACCCATTCTTTTAGGAAAAGACGGAAAAAAAAAAAAAAAAAGAGAGAGAGAGAGACAAAATAAGATGCAGCAAGTTGTTTAAGCCATAAACCTTGAGTCACTTTTGACTCAGTTTTCTTTTTTCCCATGGTCACATTCAATTCATTAGCAAGTTCTCTTAATTTCACCTCCAAAATATATGCTCAACTCCTTCACTTCTTCAAGTATTTAATGCCACTGCTATCAAAGGCAGTATCATCTCTTTCCTGGGCCACATCTTGCCTCCTAACAGATCCTTCGCCTTCTGCTCTTGCCAATCGACTTTCCACAGATTCAGAATCATCTTAAAAATTAATTAAAACCAGTCACTCCCTTACTCACAACTCTCTAATGCTGTGCTTTGCATTTAGAATAAAATCCATACTTCCTAACCATGGCCTGTGAGGCATGGCCTATAATGGACATTAATCACTCAATCTCATCTTTCACTGCCTCACGTCTTCCCTTGCACAATCTGCTCCAACATTTTCTTTAACTGTTTGTTGTTGTTGTTGTTGTTGTTGTTGTTTGGTTGGTTGGTTTGTTTTTTGTTTTTTGTTTTTTTTTTTTTGAGACAGAGTTTCACTGTCGTTGCCCAGGCTGGAGTGGAATGGTGTGATCCCAGCTCACTGAAACCTCTGCTTCCCAGGTGGAATCAATTCTCCTGACTCAGCCTCCCAAGTAGCTGGGATTACTGGTGTGTGCCACCATGCCCAGCTAATCTTTGTATCTTTGGTAGAGACAGGGTTTCACCATGTTGGCAAGGCTGGTCTAGAAATCCTGACCTCAGGTGATCTGCCCACCTCGGCCTCCCAAAGCGCTGGGATTACAGGTGTGAGCCACCACACTTGGCCTTCTTCAACTTTTTAAAAATTTCCTCAAGCATCTCAGCCTCTTTCTTGTCTCCAGACATTTGCCCATACTATTAACTCTGCTCGGGATGTTTTTGTTACCACTCTTACATGGTCAGCATCTCCTTTTGCTTTTATAGGCAGTTCTATCAAAAGTAGGTTTCCCCAAATGCATCCAGTACTCCATCTTGACTCCTTGTTTTATGCACAGTATTTATCAAAATTTGAAATTACAGATTTTTTTGTTTCCTTCACTATATTGTAAACTCCTCATAGACTGGGATCTCATATGTCTTATTCATTATTTTTTTTTTGTTCTCCTGCCTCTGCAACAGTAATGAGCACATAGAAATTGCACAATAAATGTTCATTTAATTAATGAATTGAAACATCTTTTCTGCCACGTGATTCTTTGGACAGATAGACTGATTTTTAGAAACTTTCACTTTGTATTGTGAAATATAATTATGCCATAATTAATCTTCCAGAAACTTTTGTAAAGACTTACTGGTTTTAAATGAGATGGGATATAAACATAGGCAGTGGTATGCTAGAACCAGCTCACAGTCACTTGCAAAAGCAGTTTGTAAGTATCTTGTTCTAATTCTGAAACCACATATTTATAGTTTGAGATCTGTAATGGTGGGAATATTTACACCATGGAACTGTCAAAGGTAAAAAAACAGAGATTCCACCCCTGACCCCCACCCCTCGGCCACTGACCGCCAACCCCCTAGCCCAGACAGAGTTGTTAAACATTTCCCAACATGTGTTTGACAAATAAGTTTCTTAGTTTGTGATTTTCAGGAAGAGTCCCTTAAATGAGATTTCGTGAGAAAGTTATTTACTAGAAAGTAATCCGGGGGTGAGGGACTAATAGAGAAAGTGAGGAAGTAGGGCCAGTAAGGAAACAGTAAGGAAAGATCAAGCAAGAGTGTGGTATTGATACAGGAGTGGGGCAGGGAAGCGATGGGTAAAGAAGGGCGAGGTCCTTGGCAAGGGCTCCACCCTCAAACCTGAAGACCCGCAGCCCTAAGTGAGGACAGGCATATCTGTTTAGGCACCCAAAAAGTTGCCTTTTGGCCTGCCACAACACTCATCTTGTGCCCGTAAAAACCTGAGACCTTAGCGGGCACAGACACAAGCGGCTGGACATCGAGAGGAGCAGAGGAACAGAGCGTCAGACAGCGTTGACGTGGCACCACAGAGAAGGAGGGAAGAGGAAGGACATCTGGGCGCCAAGGGGAGTTCAGCCGGGTCGGAGGAGAGTCTGGCCACTGGGCAGCCCAACTCCAAGGGAAGACCACCTTCCCACTCCATCCCTGGCTTCTGGCTCCCCGTCCATCTTGCTGAGAGCCATCTTCACCACTCAATAAAACCTTATACTCATCCTTCCAGCCCACGTGTAATTTGATTCTTCCAGTACACTGGGCAAGAACTGAGGCTGTCACACTGGCTCCCTGTCCTTGCGATAAGACAGAGGGTCTGTTAAGCTGATTAACACAATCCATCTGCAGACAGCGTAGCTGAAAGAGTGCACTGTAACACACACTCACTTGGGCTTCTGGAGTCCTAGACGCCGCCCTGGGGCTGGAGCACAAAAGCACTCCCCATGGCCTCGGCACCCGCTCCCCCTAGGGGTTTGAGCAGTGGGGCAAGGAAGGAGCGAGCCATACCCTTGTCGCACACCCTGCAAGGGAAATAAGGGAACTCTCCATTTCAATATCAAGCAAAGTTCCATGGAGTTTTACTTTGGCTCAATGCCACAGAGAAACTCTGAAAACAGAGTTGTCCAATCAGGGACTAGGGATCTGGTGTATTTGTACTCTCACCTGTCAGTCATAGGACTGTCCCCTGGGAACACATATTCTTAAGCACTTCCTGTTTCTATGTGCAATGGGAAAGCAATTTCCAGCAGTAGGAGGGAAGGCCTATGACAAAGAGACAGGTGCTAGCTGTTGAAGTTGAGAGCACACAAATATGAAAAAAGAATCCTGGACCTATAGGCCCCTCACCAACAGCCCTGCTGCTACAGTGCCTCCAAACCTTTAACAAGCATGCACTCATCTGGGAATACATATGTCAGCAGGTCTGGAGCTGTGCCTAAGATTCTACATGTCTAACAAGCTCCCAGGTGATGCCTTTGATGCTGCCTGTGAACCACACTTTGAGAAGTAAAGTACAGCAACATGACTTCAATTATTTTGTACAGGAAGACCCAGCTTTATTTGGCTTGTTCAAGTTAGTTTTCAGGCAAACATAGTTTACTGAAAAGTTTGAACTAGAACCACTTTCTTAGAGAGACACTCTGTTTTACCACAGGTTTTCCCCAAATATTGTATCAGTGAGGTCAGATATTTAGTTAGAGCACTTTACATTTGCAAGGGAGGTTTTCGATCCTTCATTTCTTCCCAGCAGGGAAACTAAGATCAGAAAAATTCTTAACATTATGTAAGCATGCATAGTGCCAGATAAGTCTGTAGTCCAGACACTCATTGATTTATTTTCTCTATCATGCTTTGAATTCAAGTTCATTTGTCACTTCAACAACCATTTAGTGATACTGTGTTCATTACAAGCCACTAGAGATGGTTTTGTTGGGGATTCGAAAGTGAATTATATTTAAAAAAATAGACATGACTCTTGCCCTCCATGATATTACAACTGAAACATGAGAAGTTCCCTTATCCCCCTCACAGGGCATGGGACAGGGGTGTGGCTCCCTTCTTCAGTGCCCCACTGCTCAAATCCCTATGGGGAACAGGCAGATGGGCAGGCCATGGGGAGCAGGCAGATGGGCAGATCATGGGGAGCATTTCTGGGCTCCAACCCCATGGCAGCACCTAGGGTTGAGTGTTTATAGCTCCTGAAGCCCTAGTGGGTGTGTGTTACAGCACACTCTTTCAGCTTTGCCATCTGCAGGTAGCTCGTGTTCATCAGTTCATTTAGACCTTCTGCCTTATCACAAGGACAGAGGGCTTTCTGTATCCTGGGGTACTTGCCTTAGTGTATTGGAAAAATCAGATCACACGTGGGCTTGGAGACTGAGTGCAAAGCTTTATTGAGTGGTGGAAGTAGCTTTCAGTGAGATGGATGTGGAGCCAGAGGGGAATGGAGTGGGAAGGTGGTCTTTCCCTGGTATCAGGCTTCCCAGTGGCTAGACTCTCCTCCAACTGCCTCCAAAATTCCCCTCAGCACTGGTGTCATTCCACCATCAATGACCAACCGGTGTCTGCTAGCATCTGTCAGTGTGATCTTCTGCTCCTCTTAACATCCAGCTGCTTGTGTGTGTGTGTGCCCACTATGGTCCTGGGTTTTTATGGGTGCAGGATGGTAGGGGCTTGGTGGGCCAAAAGGCAACTTTTTGAGCACGAAAAAAGAAATGCCTGTCCTCATTCAGGTCCATGGACACAGACCCGAGGGTGGAGCTCTTGCCTGGGACCCTGCCCTTCTCTACCCAGCACTTCCCTGTCCCCCTCCTGTATCACAAGCTAGAGTGATTGCTTACAGAAATGGCTGGAGAACTGGTTTCAAATTTATCAAACTTCTGTGATGTTTCACTTTGTATGTGGTTGATAGGTGACATAGCTTGAATTACCTACAAGTTGTATTTGTCTTGTGCAACCAACTTAAAGATGTGAAGAGGCTGTGTATGACACAAACTCAACAAAAAAAAAAAGGTAGAAAATTATTTTTAAGCTTAGTCATTGGAGATGTGAAGGCATAAATGATTTTTTAATGTTAAATATACTCTTTATTTTTATATTCTTCAATGAATGTTAATAAGGCCTACCAGTGCAGACTGCTTTGGGCAGAAATAAATATTATGCGCTTGCAGTAATTAATTTATGGCACACTATAATCAGTAGGGTAAAGTGAATTTGTGAAATTCTCAGAGTACTTGACAGTTTTTTATTGAAACAGAAATAAAATGCAGTCAGTAAATAGTACAATGCTGAAGAAAGTGTTTAGTTATCACCACAAGAGTTATATGAAGTATTTAGGGTACTTTGCTTTCCTCCTCAACCCAGAGCTTATGCATTCATATTATTACAATGTGAGTGCAGTATTTCCAACCTGAGCAAATAAGGAATTAGGTAAAAGAAGCTTTCATGAAAGTATTATTTGAGAAAGCCTTTTCTCTAACAGTATGCAAATGCACTTTTAAGTATGTGAAGTCTTTCCTGGGTCTGTATGGTGCCCCAGCTCGAATATTTTGGTTCAAATAATATTGAGGCAGCAACAATTCCTAAAACATCATTTTATAGACATGAGAATGGTTTGGCAGGTAGATATTGTAAGCGTGGTGATGTTGGGTATTTCTACAATCTCCCGCCTCTGTGTGGAATTTGATTGGATGGGGTAGGGAGGGGTGATCTTGCTGTCTTAGTTCAGATTCCCAGAGGCAGAGCCTGAAACAGAGAATTTTGTGCAAGTAGATTTTTGATGATGAGCTTAAGAGAAAGGGAATGCATGAAAAAATTAGGCAAAAATATGACTTCAAAATTAGTCTTAGCCGAGTCCCCCAGGGAGCTGTGAATGTGAATTACCCTACAGAGCTGGCCCACCTTGAGTCCAGAGATTTAGCCTTTGTATCCTCACACTAGTGGAATTCATGAGTGACTGCAGGCTGTGGAGAGAGGTGGACAATCTCCAAGATGAGATGGCCCTACATTTTTTTTTTTTTTCCTAGATGAAGTCTTTCTCTGTCTCCCAGGCTGGAGTGCGATGGTGCAATCTCAGCTCACTACAGCTTCTGCCTCCAGAGTTCAAGCTATTCTCCGGCCTCAGCCTCCTGAGTAGCTGGGATTACAGGCACCCATCACCATGCCCAGCTATGTTGGTATTATTTTTTTTTTTAACAGAGATGGGGTTTGCCATGTTGCCAGGCTGGTCTCAAACTCCTGACATCAAGTGATCTGCCTGCCTTGGCCTCCAAAAGTGCTGAGATTACAGGCATGAGCCACTGTACCTGGGAGATGGCTCCACTTTGACCCAGGACAATTCTCAGAAGGGGACAGCTAGAGTCCAATACAAACAGAAGCTGGGGGATGAGTGCAATAGCCCAATAAAAAAAAATCTGAGTGTGACACCAATATCATCTGCTATTCTCACCTAGGAAAGAAGAACAAATGACAGGCTGGTTTATGAACCAAGTGCTATAACAAAATAGCACAAATAATGACATGGCACTGATGAACAAGTCTTGGTTACAAGAACATTTTGATTCCTGTTTATTACTAACCTTTTCTTTTATAAGTAAGTTAAAAATTAATCCAATGATGATCCCATACTTGTTGATGCTGGTCTCAGCTTAAAACATGTTAATGGCTGTTATACCTTTGGAGGAAGTTGACTAGGGAGGAACAGGCTCACACATCAGAGGACAGAACTGAGGGGAGACATTTGTAGTAAGTAGATGCATCCTGGATCATTGTGGTAAGCCCACCCCTTCCTTGCTGGATGGAAGTCTTCCGTAACAGGAGAACTCCTACATTTCTCAGACATTACCTAGGTAGGTGCCAGAGCCTTTAAAGCTCTGGTCCTAGCAGGGTAACTAACACTGGCATCTGCCATCAGCCCCAGCCACCTGAAGGAGAACCTAGATGGTGGAAATATCCTGCCTGGGAACATGGGTACAAGGATTGGTGACATTTTTTTTTCTTTATCCATTATCCTATCACTGAGTAGTCCTCTATTTTTCTTTTGTAAAGTCACCTAGGATTCACAGGTATCTCTCTTTGATCAGTCTGCAGCTGGAGGTCAAAGAGACTTGGGGTAAGTCCCCTGTCCTCTATTCCCCTGGTTAGCACTGAGGGCATCTAGTACAGTAGATATGGTGCTTTTTATTGGCTGATCATTTCCCTTTTTCCCTCCCTTCCTTCGTTTAGTCTTTCCTTTTCTTCTTCTCCCTTCTTTTTGCTTGTTTCCTTCCTCCTCCCTTAAATAAATTGATTTATTTTGTAAATTACTTTACCTCTCTCCTTTATTCTTGCCATCTCTTTCTTTTTCCTCCTCTCTTCTTTCTTCTCTATTTTCCACCTCTACCTCTTTCCCTTTTCTCCTCCCATTTTGTATGTTAAGTTCCCCCTTCCGCTCCCTCCCTCTTCACTCCCCTTCCTTCTGCTCATCCTTTCTCTTCCTTCCTTCACATGCTCCTCTCTCCTCCCCTCTCCCTTGCTTTGGTTTTCCCAGCACATCTATCAGTTCCTGGGTAGCCAGGATACCTTCTATATTCAGAGCATCTTCTCAGGCTCCAGTCTGACCCAGAGGTTCAGCAAAAGGGACAGGATTTGTTATATTTAATTTGGCAAATAAGATGCAACCAGATGATCTAAATGCTTGTTTGATAATTCAGGTGAAGACATGGAGAATGTGAGGGGAGGGGAGGTAACTTAGCAGGGTGCTGGACTTCCTCCTGTAGAGCTTTGGCCAGCCTCCCTTAGCATAGGCTCAGTTCTATTGGCCCCTGACCCTCCAAGACTCCAGCATTTCAGATGAGCAGTTCTTCTAGGTTTACAGATTCTTTGTCAGATCCCCCAATTCTCAATGCCTGGTGTTCTTTGCAGAGCTCAGATCATGCTGATATAAGTTCACCATTCCCACCAGCCAGCATTGAGCAGGATTTGCCACCATTGCCTCATGCTCATTACACATCCCATCTGTCTGTGATGCCTCTTTGGCAGTCAAAGAGCTTAATGCATTATGCATTTCAGAATATTAGGGAGATTATTTAACCACCAGGCTATCAAAACCAGGAGACCAGAAATAATGGCAGCATCTCTTTCAAGGACTTTCCCTCAGTTTTAATGTCAAGGACTATAACAGTATTGGTTGGAGAATTTTAAATTGCGGAGAATAAAAACACACAATCATGGAAACACAGCATACACTTATAACCTCCTACTGTTCTAAGGATTGACTTTGTCAGTGTGGTTTAAGAAAGTGGAAGTATTACATGTCTTTTGGCAAGAGCCTCCCAGAATCATTAACCAATTTTGCAAAAGGCCCATAAATTGCTAAGGGTATTGCCAGAAGGAGGTAGTTTATGTAAAAATAGATGAAAATAGAGGATACTATCTCTTTAATGGGTGATTTAATGATACTCTTAGGGTGATATGTTAGCAATTAATGTGAATATATAGAAGGAATAAATATAAGTAACGTTGTCAACTTGCTACTTTGACTAGGTTAGTAGTGATCTTATATCAGAATGTTTGTTGCCTGCCCTGGGAAAGCATCACTTCAGGCTGAACTTTGCTCATTAGATTACTCTAATTATTAGGAAGAACCAAGCAAACTAATGCATAGCAGAGTCTTATCAACAGTAAGTAGACATAAATTCTATGGAATACATGTCAAATGTTGTAGTGCAGAAAATGAATACTGGGTGTTCATAGGGACAGGGCAACAGAAAATCTGATGGGGAGGGTTGTTAAAGGGAGAAAGGCTGCTTATCAAGACTTGAATAGCCCCAAACACAACCCTAAGAATCCAACATAATTACCTTATATGGTTGCAAAAACTTTATTTGCTAAGTTCCATCTCCTAGGTCTAACATTCAGGTGTTGGTTATGGTTTAGAAATTTCTCACAGAATTCAGCGGTATGCACCTTGGTTTCCTGTAGTACAGGAGTGTTACCAGGAGTCAAAGCATTTTTATTTTCCACCTTTCTCTAGAGCTACAAGTTATCTGTCTCTTTCTACTTTCCACATTTACTTTCAGAAGAGGAAAGCCTTCCTCTTCAGGTGTATACGAACTACTACAACTCCCCTCAAAATGGCACTTTTGGCCAACGAATTCACATCTTATTAGAAGTCTCTTTCCATAAGCAAATATCTCCATCTTTCCTAATACAAGTGCTCAAATAGCAGGATAAAATATCTGATTGGCTTCACATGGGTCATCTGACTACTTCTGGTCCAATCAGCTATGGCCAAGAGGCAGTGCCTTATGGTATACCTATGGCTGTGCTTACTTATTTAGTGGCAGAGAGAGTCGTTCTCAGGAAACATAGTTGTGGCTGGGAAGATATCTCAAAAGATGTCTACCAAATTATTGTGATATTCCAAAAGTTGAAATAAGAAGCAACATTTCAAAAGTTGAGATAAGAAACAACATCAATGATAATGAAATAGAATTGTAAAAGATGAATGAAGCTGTGATCTTCTCCTAATTTAAAAGTAAGGTTTAAGGGCCTAAAGCTCTCTACGAATACATGAGTTACACACAAATACATGAGTTACACATACAAATTTTAATTTGTAGGAATTTAACACAATCCTCAAGGCAATATTCACAAAGGCAAAAACCTTTCTGTTTGACACTAAAACAGTTCCTTTAAAGTAAACAAAACTATTTGATAGGGTTGAGTGGTTTTTGCTTCACTGAATTAAATGTTTTTAAAAATCATATTGAACACTGAAAAATATTTCTAATTTTTTGATTATTTTAATTAAAAAATGTTCTTCTCTTCTCTTAATATCTAAGTTAAATCACCTTCTCATTTTCTAGCCCTCTACTTTCCCCTTGAAGAAAGTGTGTTTAATTCTCTGCCTGTCAGGTTGACTTCATACTGAGCCAATAACTTCTTAAATAACAAAAGTGACCTGCAGTAAGCCTGAGATATGAGTTTTATAAATAACGTCTATACCTCTGTCATTGCTGTCATTCATTCAAGTGCACAAACCCATAACTCTTCCTTCTCCAACCAAAATCAGTCAGTCACCAGGTCTTGCCAATTTCTCTTTCTTGATGTCTATCAAATCCATCTCTTAAAATATCTTTTTCTTTTGGTCTTTTGTGCACACTGCTGCTCCACGAATATTCCTAAAGCACAGCCTTGCCTTTGTTCATCCTTTCTGCTAACAGATTTGCAGCAGCTCACCATTATTTTCAGAATCAAGTCCACTTCGACCACCTGAGTATGCCAGAATCTTCCTACCTCTCAAACCTTACTCTTTTCTGTCCCCCACTCCTAACCCCCTTGCTGAATAACTCAGGAACATGTTCAGTAAATCAAGGATGCCAAACAGTGTGAGTAAAATCATTTTTGAAATAGTTTTATACCTGCTGTATTTTTAAAAGCATCAAAGTCACTAAGGAAAAAATTAAGACTATTAGATTTCTTTATACTTCTCATACAGTTCAGTATTTGGAGTATGTATGAATTACTTATATTCAAAAACCATTATTACCTTGTAAGAGTTTCTGAAGTTTTAAAATGGAACTATTTCCCATGATCCTTCTTTAATAGTAAGGTCTTTGACTAAGTGAGGTCTTTAACTTACTGTTCCCTGATCATCCTACATGTAGCTTCATCGTGGAAACTTTCCGCAATGCATCCTCCCAACTCTGACCTAGAATTTCTGTCATCCTCTGGCTCTCTGAGTCCTTCAATTCCAGAGCTTAGGACTGTGGAATTACTTAGCAGACTCCCACTCCCACCCTTTCCTACAGTCACTGTAGACGATCTATGGTTCTTAATACATGAACCATTCATTTGGCCTAGAAAAGCACTTTATGTTGCTACTTAATTGTTTTTATAAAGCAGTCATTGTGAAATGGAAAGAAAATTCCATTGGTAATCAGACAGCATTGATTATCAAGGTTGTTTAATACATTCAACCTCCCCAGAATCCATTGCATCTTCTGGATGACAGAGCCCTGATCTCTCTCTAGCTTCTTCTCCACTACATTTTGTCTTTATGCCTCTGGGTAGAAAGGATGTCTGTCCATTCATCCTCAGCCTCCAGGGATAGTTCCCATTTGGCATGAGCCAATTATCATATCCCATCCCCCTGCCTGGCCATATGGATCAGTCAGGGATGTGTTCTACAAGCAATCAGAGCCAAATATATGCACAGAGGCACTGCTAGGGCTTCTGGGAAAGGGAAGTTGGCTTCACTCTCAAGCTCCATAGAGAGTCTCCCATGCTTCAGCCATCAGGGGAAGGACTGGAGTAGTGTAGGAGACTCTGTGGAGCCTGAGGATGATGTCAACACTGCGAAAGCCAGAAAAAGAGAGAGAGAAACAGTGTTGGTGTCATGGGTTGGCCTGCTGGCAGGTAGCTCTGACATTTTCAGTTCTACGAACCAACTAATGGTCTAAGTTAGGATGCTTGTCTTTTACAAAACAGAGATTCCCATTGGACATAATAGTCTTGGGCAAACTATCACATTCCTCCTCTGTAAAATGAAGGTGGAGATAAGAATACTTTCCTCAAAAGACTGCTGTGAAGATTGAATAAGGCAACACATTTGCAAGTATCTAATAAACTGGGTTCTTAAAAATTTGTTGTATTTATATATTTTCCTTTTTAAGCAATAGAAAGGCCATGGAATTTGAAGTCACATAGAACAGACTGGAGTTTAAAGCTAGTTCTGCCTTTATTTTCTAGTTAAGTAAATGACTTCCTATTTCTGAACCTTGATGTCTGCTTTTGGAAAAAAAAATGGGCGTACTAATGATATTTATCCTGAAATGTTGTCATTTCTAGAAACATAGTACAGGGTTTTCCACAAGGTATGTATGCAACAGGTACTATTTCTCTTCTCTTCCCACTTCTGCAATTCCCCCTACCCATGTATATAACCATTTCCCTAGATGCACTAACCTCTTTGAAGGAGTAGTGCTAGGATCTTAAATGTTTGTTCACAGCATAACATAGCAACATGAACACTGGGAAAATGTATTAGTAATAAGAATTATGCAAGAACTATATTCTATACCCACACATTATATTATTTTATCTTTATATCAACTATTATCTGCTAAGAAATATCCACAGTTTATAGATGAGGAGGAACTTGCCCACAAACACATAAATATCATACTGCAGAGCTAGAGTCTGAATACAAATCATCTGTTTGAGAAGCTCTTATTACCTTGCCAAAGAGAACAGAAAGTTGAAAAAGGAGAATGGAATAAAGAGGCCAAGTCTGGTATGGAAGCATGTGGCTGGCTCAGGTAATGAAGCTAAATTCCTGCAGCCAAATGAGAAGAAATCCACCTGTCTTTACCTGGTTCCTGTTGTTTCTAGTATCTTTCTTTGTTAACGTGCTACTCCCTAAAATGATTGCAGAGCTTCTCAGTAGCTTCTGAATGAGCCTCCTCCCTGCTTTGCCTCCTTGTCCATAATATATCATGTTGCTCCGTTATGGGATGAATCAGGCAAGAGTGCCAGATTTGATTTAAAAGCTTTTCCGCTTCTCCTCTTAAAATCCCTGCTTCTATAATAAATGTTAGTTTACATTTGCTCATAAAGGTATTTTATGGAGGAGGTGCTTTGCAGCTATTTCATTATTCTTCCAACTGTAGAGAAGATAAACTTTGATGTCTTTGTTTGTTCTCACATAGTCCTACGTGTACATTTAAATTTTTTTAAAACAAGGCAAATATACAGAGATAAATTAATATATTGTAAAAAAAGAATTAGGATCAGAGATTGCCCTGGCATCTAGCTTGTGGTGAGGAATACAAAATCTGTTTGCTTTGGAATTAGGAAGACCAGGTATAGTGGCTCATGCCTGTGATCCTAGCACTTTGAAAGGCTAAGGTGGGAGGACTGCTTGAGTCCAGGAGTTTGAGACCAGCCTGGGCAACATAGCAAGACCCTGTCTCCAAAAAAATTAAAGGAAAAAAACATAGGTGGGCATGGTGGTTTGTACCTGTAACCCCAGCTACTCTGGAGCCTGAAAAGGGAGGGACACTTGACCAGCCAGGAGGTAAAGGCTGCAGTTAGCTATGATTGTGCTACTGCACTCCAGCCTGGATGACAGAGTGAGACCCTGTCTCTAAAAAAAAAAAGAAAGAGAAGAACAAAAGAAAGAAAGATAGAAAGAAAGAAAGAGAAAAGAATTAGGGCCCCCAGCTTGTTCCTTTGCTCTCAGTTGGAAGTGTGCATAATCACCCTGAAAGCAATGTGTTCTTTGAACCTACCAGCTCTCCTGCTTTGTTGATTCTCTAACTTGCAGCTCTTGCAGAGTTGACTGTATCTGCCATGGATTCATTCAGCAAATATCTATTTTGAGCACCTACTATGTGCCAGCTAGTCTTCTATAGGTACCAAAATCAAAAGTAAAAAAATGGCCATGGAGGAGTTGAGATGAAGTTTTATACACAGACATATTTAAATCCCAAATCTGTTTTCTATTAATTAACCAAGTTCTTAACACATTGTTTACATACTCTCAGTGCTTCTCTGAAAATGGGGAGTAGAAATCAAAGATTAGCCAGACATGAAGGAGCCTCCCACACACAGATCAGCAATACATGGCCAGGGCCTTCGCCTTTATTTATTCTGGATTTTGTCTACAAGTACCAATGCTAGGTAGAAACAGGCTGTCGTCCAAGTGTCCCTCTCATACAGAACAAACATTCATTGAGTCCCTACTGGGGACCTAATATCATGCCAAATGCTGGAGATACAACTAGGATCAAGACATAGGCTCTTCCTTTAAAGTACTCACAGTCCATTAGCTAAATGGGGGAAGGAGGAATAGGACACATACATGAACAAATATATGTGTGGCCAATAGAGTCTCATCCCCTTCCTGCCCCTTCCATTTCTCTCTATCCTTACTCCTGGTGGAGGTAGAGTGTGTTTGGCATAATCATCCTTAAAAGTTATAATGTGAGAAGTGATCAATATTTCTACTACTTCTAATATAATTAACAATGTAACAAATAATAACTCTCATTTTTGAACATGTATATGCCAGGCATTGTTCTAAATGCTTTCTGTATATTACCTCACTTATACTTTTAACTATTCTATGAAATAGGTACTTTTATTATTATTTTTTTTTACAGTTAAGGAACTTATGGCACAGAAATATTAAGTTAGTTGCTCCATAATGCAAGAGAGTTTGTTTTATAAAAAGTGAAGTTTGACCATTGCCAGCTTTGGACACCTGAGGCCAGAGGTCTTGCTGCCCTTAACCACAGACAGTGAGGGGTTGATTTGATGGAGCCAGGAACTGGAAAGTGGCAGAGGGGTAGATTCAAGAAGGCAAATCTAGGGAGAGGGGACTTAGGGTGCTCATCTAAAGTAAGCACTCTGTGGCCTAAAGAACCCCATGAGGGCAGGGCATGGCGGCTCAGGCCTGTAATCCCAGCACTTTGGGAGGCCGAGGCGGGCAGATCACGAGGTCAGGAGATCGAGGCCATCCTGGCTAACATGGTGGAACCCCGTCTCTACTAAAAAAAAAAATAGCCGGGCATGGCGGCGGGCGCCTGTAGTCCCAGCTACTTGGGAGGCTGAGGCAGGAGAATGGTGTGAACCCAGGAGATAGAGCTTGCAGTGAGCCGAGATCGCGCCACTGCACTCCAGCCTGGGTGACAGAGCAAGACTTCGTCTGGGAAAAAAAAAAAAAAAAAAGAACCCCACAAGAAGAGTGGAGAAATGTTTTGGCTTGGATGTCGAGTATGTTTGAGCTTAGTTGGAACAAATAATTATTTCTTTCTGGTATGAACAACCTGGATATTGTGGTACGTAAGTTCCATGTATTATTTAGCACCATAGGTTCAAAGTTAGAGCTTTTGAAAGAGAGACATAAGAGGAAGTGGTCAGTTTTACCTGATATGGGGTTGGCATATAGAAAAGGCTTCTTGGTGGAGGATAAGCTGAATCTTGGAAGGTGAGGAGATATTACGCACAAAAGAGGGATGGAGAAGCGTATTCCTGTCAGAGCAGTCAGCATGTGCAATGGCATGTAAGTGGTAAGCAGTCTTCAGATGGATCACAAGACGTTTGGCTTGGGTTGAGTTTACCCTGCTGGGATGACATGGCTGGAGGGGTTGGCATGAACTGTAAGTGACCTTATAAATCATAGGGGGATATGGGAAGCTTTCAAGGACACTTTAGCAGAGGGGTAATCTGGTCAGTTTTGTTTTATCAGGCTCACTCTGGTATGATAGAGAGGATGTCTGGGAGAAAGATACATCATGCTTCTGCTTTGCTCCCGTATCCACTCTCCATATGGAACTGCTAAATGCAGCTTAAAGTATTATCTCTTTATACTTTAATGTATAAAGTTAAAGTTCATCTCTTTAAGTATGTCTTGAGTAGATCAAAGGAGAAGAAAGATATCTAACCCATGTTTTTGTGCCTTTGAACTTCTCAGAAAATGGCCAACTGTGTATTGCTCCCGGAGCAGATGGAAGAGCACTTGAAGTTTACATTTACAGCTCTGACAAATCCTAAAGATTGACTGGTTTACCAGTACTTCTGTTTTGTGTGCTGTAAAAGTCCATTGGTCAAATCAAGTCTCAATGCTGAGTATGGAGACGAAATGTGCTGATCTATCTCATCACTTTATTATTAATAAATATCAATTTCATGTCTAATTATACACTGAATGGATATTGTACTCTACACTGTGGAAGTTGTAAAAATTACTACTACTGGTAATAATAATAATAATATGATAGGAGACAAAAATGTATTAAGTAATAACTTGTGTCAAGCATTTTTTTAAATGCTTTACACAGATTGCCTAATTTAATTCTCACAAAAAGACTAAAAGGTAGATGCTCTTATTATTTTTATTCTATTGATGAGAAAACATGCCCGAAGGGATACAGTATGAAATTACACAGCTAGTCACATACAGGTGTGGCTGGGATCTTACATTTGTCTGATACCAGAACCTGAGTTTTTTACTTGACACACAAAGAATTAGGATTCTAATTGAGTATATAAGCCAAGAAGATAGGGAAACAATAAAACTTTCACAAGAAAGATGCAAAATAAGTATAAATGGCTTCAGAAAAGAAAGATGATCATATTTAATTTGGGAAGATTAGGGAAACCTTTGCATGAGAAAGAGTACTATGTCTTAGGTTGAGTTCTGTTAGAAGCAAAACCTGAAATGAAGGGTAAAGTATATGTAGTTTATTTGGTAAATGATCCTAGAATATTACAGCCGGAAAATGGAGAAATGAGAAGGGAAGGCAGGCAATCGTGAACATTTCTAGAACAACTTACTGCAGGGACACCTGAGGTTCAATCCCACTGGGGACTCTAGGAGGCAGTGGAGAACATATGCTTCAGAGTAATTCCACCCTAAAGGTAAGGAAGCTGTGTTATTTATTCTCGTGCACCAAATCTATAATTGACTGAAGGCTTCACTAACTTCTCAGCATTTCCAGCCAGTCCCAGCTCAGAGAACAGCCTCGATGCAGGGAGTATCCGGTGCTTGTGATAGGATGGGATTGGAATTTCTTGGAATGGTGACAGCTGAGGGCAAATGAACCAGGCACCAGTAGTGTCAGTTATTATATTTGAAATGTGGACACTCTTAGCTGAAAAGGAGGTGAGAGATGTAATCTTTTATTCTGGCCCAATTTTGTGCCTGGCTAAAAATCTAGGGCTCCACTTCTGAAGAAGAAAGAAAGAATAGATATAGGGAGACATCTCTCAGTCTCTGCCATGATGGTGTTCATGAAATGGTTCACGGGAGGATGTGACTTGCTTAGAAAGACTAGAGATGTTTTCCCTGAAGAAATGTGAACTAAGCTGAGATCAGAAAGCTGAGACTAGCCAAAATTCTCTCTCTCTCTCTCTCTCTCTCTTTCTTTCTCTCTCTCTCTCTCTCTGTGTGTGTGTATGTGTGTGTGTGTGTGTATGTGTATGTGTGTATGGCAGGGAGGGATGATAGCAGCTAAGAGCTTGAGGCAGAGGAGAACATGGTAAATTAGAAGACCTGAAGGAAAGCCAGGGTGGCAGTAGTTAGTGGAAGAGTAGGTACAATGGAGACTTCAGAAGGTGGGACACCAAACAGGGCCAGGTTAATATGAGTTAGCCTGTGAACCTGATGTTCTTAAATATTCCCCTCAAATAAGGTGTTCTGTTGACCTAGTTAACAGTCAGTGCATCAGAAGATCCTTAAGGAATGACTGTAGTTATAGGGAATGTGAGGTTCTGTAGCCAGGTGAGATACCCAGATGCAGTCTCCCACTCAGTGCCCCTGAACTCATACCAAGTGAGTGGCTTCCTACATCCCTTAAGGATGCATTTGGCTATAAAGAAACTGTGGCTTAAATTAACTCAAATACAAAGAAAATGTATTTCCCATAAAGAGGTATGTGATCAAACTCTGGTGATCAGGGATTTGGAGGTTTCTCTCCTGTCCACTTAATTCTTTCCTCTATCAACCTTGAATCTGCTTGGCTCTCCTCCTAGTGGCAAGATGGCTGCCAACAGCACATGGGGCGGGTGACTGCGTGGTTATAGTGGGAGGGAGATAATCCGTTTCCCTCACTCTAGGGTAAATATTCTTCCCTTCAGTGTTACTGAACTGACTGGTATATTGAACTTATCCTGGAACCAATGATAATGACCAGAAGAATTTCTAGAGTAGATCGGCTCAAGCTTGATATCCAATCACCATCAAGAAAGATCGGGATACCACATCTGGCTTAGACTAATCAAGGACCACTTCTGGAGGTGAAGATGGAGTTAATTTTGAGAACAGCGTGAATACTTGAACGAAAATAATGGTTTTGGAAGGAAGAAGGGAAGAAAATATGATGCTGGGTTGACCACCAAAAATATTCATGCCACTATCAATTTCATCTGTTCTTCAAAATAGCCACAGAAAATACGGAACTGATAATTGATAAATTTCAATGCATAGCTTTCCTTGAAGCTATTCATTTGTAGCAGCTAAGTAGTGTAGTTAAAAGCCTGGACTCTGGATCTGAACGCTTGGGTGCAAATCCAGGTACTACCATGTATCGGATGTATGATTTTAGACACTTAAAGTCTTAGTTACTAATTACTTATATACTCTACCACAGTGTGTTGTGGAGATGCTGAAATGAGATAATATTTCAGCTGGAACCATCCTGGACTTATAATAAGAACTCAATACATTTAAGCTAATATCACCTGTTTGCTTAATACAAAATGCTTCTCTGCCAGTTAAGCTAAAATGAAGCTAGAACTTGTGATAAGAAATTTCCAGCTTGAAGATATCTTTGGGCATTGGCAGAATCGATATGAATTTAAAATGATTCCTTCTAAATATCCACTTTCGAAATCTAGGTTTTGAAAATGCAATGAAGGCAGTAAAAAGAACCTTCTTGATATGAAAACATAACCAGAATATTAGAGTTTCCAAGGATAGACATTCCTGAGCCCCTTCAAGGAACAGATGGACTTACATATGGATGAATGAAATGATAGTCTAGGTATAATTAGTGGAAAGGCACAATGACACTCTTATTAGACTGGGGATATGTAGAATTAGAAAAGGCTCCAGACAACTTTCTTTCATTGCCCAAAAATCATTAAAGGAAGTTGGGGCTGGGTGAGTGAGGAGAACTAGCTTCCTAAGATGATTCCATTCCTTATGCCAAGTCACAGCCAGCCATTCTGTAGTTTTGCAAATCTCCCTCCAGAGAGAAGAAGAAGATAATTTTCAAAGCAGCTAAGCCCACGTAACCACTAAAATAGAAATGAAATTAATGGAATAGTTTGTATATTCCCTCTCACACTCATCTACAATAAATCACACAAAGCTGCAGCATTTCTGCATTTATCACACAAATAGTCCCTTTCCTCCTAATGGCCATGTTTCTCTCTTTAAATACAGAGAAATAGATTCACTGCCTAGAGTCTGGGGAAAGCCTGCATTTGCTCATAAACAGCTATCAAAGAACAATGGTTGTGCAGTCCAACTGGCACTTGCTTATTGGACTGTTAGGCTGTGGGAGGATGTTCAAACAAGAGAAGTGCAGAAAAAGACCCAGCCTTCCTTATAGCTTGGGGCCCATCCAGCAATTGGAAGTGTACTATTTCACTGTCAACTTTTTGAGAGAAGCCACATCGCAAAGCCATCCCTCTTTTCATCTTTCCCTGCATAACTTACATTGAAAACTTAAAGGATCAGACTACTCAGGGGCTCTTGAAAAAAGTACATTAGTCTAGAAGGAAACAAATGGAAAAGCTCTCCAAGAACAGTAAATATTCTTTGTACTGATGTACTACTTTCATCTGCAATTTAAAAGGGCTTTGTGTTTAAGAAAATGTCACTGTCATTCCCACCAGAGGGCCAAGGTAAACCCAGACACACAGGATGAAAGGACTCTCACTTGTCCTTCTCGGTCTTTAGAGTTTAAACTGCTCCTAGGTTGAAACTAAGCAAAGAGAAAGAATCTTGGATTGGAAATCAAGAATAAGATTATTGAAAATGGTGGATATTTCTCCAATTCAGGTGCATATGCTCCCTGGAGGGTCTGGCCTGGTGTGTCTGGTGATATGTGAAATCTCAGGATAAGAAAATCTAGTTCAGGGGAATATCTATTCTACCTGAAGGTTAGCATGTCAAGTAGAAATGTATTTGGCTGCAAGTAACAAAAACAATGGTTTAAACAAATAGGGGCTTTTAATTTGACCACATAATATCTCCAGAATTAGGCAACTGGTGCTTTTAGGGACCTAGATTCCATCTTTTCATTCTCAGCAGCCAGTCTTTAACCATCCTTAGCATATCAGCTTTTGCCCTATTTTTTGTCCTTTTATTCTATGACTTTTATACTTTCGGGGCTCAAGTCTGTGTACAAGGTGGAAAGAAGAGAACAGATTGTTGAGTAGTGCTTGCTGTCTCCATCCATCCCCTTTTTAAGGAAAGCAAAAACTTTCCAGAATCCTCTCCATAAAAATTCCATTTCACTTTCAGTTTCCAGAATTAGATCATATTTTATTCTTAGTTGTAGGGACCATTACACATCAGAAGTCAGAATTTTCAAAAAAAGAAAAAGAAAGAAAGAAAAAGAAAGAAGGAAAGAAGGAAAGAAGGAAAGAAGGAAAGAAGGAAAGAAAGAAAGAAAGAAAGAAAGAAAGAAAGAAAGAAAGAAAGAAAGAAAGAAAGAAAGAAAGAAAGAGAAAAAGAAAGAAAGGGAGAGAGAGAGAGAGAGAGAGAGAAATCAAAATTGCCTCAATGGGCTTAGGACACTGATGACCCTGTATCTGGGGCTTATATCACATTGCCATCTTTAACAAAATTAGGGCTCTTTCAACAAGAATAAAACGTCTATTTGCTACTCAATTAATGGGGTTAGCACCAGTGAATAATTGGGAATATTTTTAAAGCACTGAAACACAGTAGTATACATAGCATGTCAAAATGCAAAATTTGCATACATTTTACAACAATATTTGAAACAATTGCATGCTTTCAACATGCCACTGCAAACCCATCTTTGTGATAACTGATCTCCCTCAGCCCTTGCCCTCGTCTGACCCACTTCCCGCCCAGTAACATGGTAATCTTTGAAAGGCACCCTCTGAATATGTTGCTCCCTTGCTTAAAATCCTTCAATACCATTCCAGCAGGGCGGGAATAAAGTCTAAAGTTTTCCTGTTACTTTCAAAATCCCTCCGAGTTTAGCATCAGACTTCTCTCCAGCTGCATTTCTTACTACTTCTCCTCCTCACTTTTGAAGCTACCATTGCTCAATTTTTCAACAGCACCAAGCTCTCTTGCCATTGAATCTGGTGCATGCTGCACCCTCTGTCTGCATCACTCTGCTCCAACTTCCTGAAATTCGTCTCCCCTGGCTAACTCCCTGCCATCTTTCCAGCTGTTACTTCCTCTGGGAAGCCTTCTTTGATGCCCCTAACAACATCTGATGCTCCTACTTTATGCTCTTCAATACCCTCTCATTGCATTTAGAGTTCTTTATCAATGTTGCTGACATTTCTCAGAATATGCAACTCTTCCATCTTCCCCATCTTGTTCACTATTTTTGCCTCCACACCTAGCATATTGCCTGGTTCCATAAATATCTTGATTTTTAATTGATTTCTAGTTGCTTGAAGTTTGTTGAAATAATCCCAACTTACTTACTTACTTACTTACTTACAGCACACTAACTATACAGGCGAAGCTCTATTGTTTCTTAAAGAGTTTAAATAAACAGATAAACCTAGAAATGAAGAAAGGAACATAGGGTATCAGAAGCAGAAATTTGACCAGGGTCAAATGTGGCAGAGGTGCCCCCATCATTAGAAGATTTAGTGGAGGATAAACATTTTATCCCAGTCACTCCTATAAAAACTGCCTTTCTTTTTTATAAGCAAGGCTTTTATTTTGCTCGTGACTTGTTTTGCAAAGAGCCCTGTCATCTCATATTTAAGGATTTGTTGTTGTTTGGTTTTGTTTTCCTCCAGGTTTACAAGTGAGGCTGTGAGGCCTAGAGTACTCATTTTTGTGGTGTTTCTTCTCTAAATTCTCTGACTCTTTTTTTTTGTGAGCCTTGTTAGCATCTCTCTCAGGCAGGCTGGAACCATGTAGAAGGAAAGGTGGCACCTGAGAGTTCCCAGGTACCATGCTTGTTATTGATACTTCCAGATTCATGGTTCATGTTTCAGAAGGAGGACAGGCAGAGAAAGGATCATCTGAGCTCTCTGATCCAGCCATATCTGAACCCAGAAGCTCCTCTGGACTTCCCAGGTTTATGAGTCAGCAAATGTCCTTTCTGCTACAGCTCTTTTAAATTGACATTTTTGTCATTTACAAATAAATAGTGAATACAGGATTTGAAATGAGAAATGTAATAGTTGATTGACTTGATGTCTCATGTCAACCCCTGTGGCTCTTGGTAGGAGAAGTTATTCCCACCCAAACCACTGAAGACTCCAGTATAAGAAAATGGAGAAAGAATGTCAGGAGACAAAAGCAAATAAAGCCAAGGTGTCTACTTTGTCCATGTGACATTGATACCAAAGGAGGGAAGGGAAGTGCTGGGAAGGAAAGGCCTTGGTCCCTGGCAAGGACTCCACACCCTGCCTGTACCCACAGACCCAGGTGAGGATGGGCACTCCTGCCTTCATGCTCAAATGTTGCATTTCCCAAGACTACCCTGGCCTGCCATGCCCCCATCCTGCACCTATCATACCTATAAAAACCCTGAGTCCCTAGCAGGCAGACCCACAAGTCACTGGACATCGAGAGGAACACATCGGTGGGAGAAGACACAAGTGGCTGAATATTGAAAGGACGTCTAGGGGAACACGCTGGCAGAAGAGCACAGGACGGATGTCAGCAGGCCACCGACTGACAGAACAATGTGGACTTTGACTGGGGTAGTCAGAGGAGAGCCCAGGACACTCAGTGGTCTGATTCCAGGGGAAAACCACCTTCCCACTCCATCTCCCTTCTGGCTCCCACATCTGTTGAGAGCTACTTACACTCAATAAAACCTTGCACTCATTCTCCAAGCCCACGTGTGATCCAATTCTTCTGGTACACCAAAGCAAGAAACTCCAGGATACAGAAAGCCCTCTGTCCTTGCGATAAGGCAGAAGGTCTAATTGAGCTGACTAGTGCAAGCTGCCTACGAACGGCTAAACTAAAAGAGTACCCCATAACACACACCCACTAGGGCTTCAGCTGTAAACATTCACCCCTATTCATTGCTGTGGGCTTGGAGCCCCACAACCTTCCCGTCTGCATGCTCCCCTAGAGGTTTGAGCAGTGGGGCACATAAGAAGCTAGCCACTTCCTGTCACGTGCCTTGAGAAGGGAACAGGGGAAACTTTCCCATTTCAACATGTCTCTTTGTCACTGCAGCTTCAGCTAAATTCATAAAATTGCTTTTATTTCTGAGACCTGGAACTTTCTTTGGGACAGTGGAAGTGGACAACTTTCTGAAAATTAATTTTCCAAATGTTCGTTTGCTAAGGCTAGTTCACTGATAGCCAATTTGTGAAAAGCCAATTGTGAGCTTTAATTTAAACTCCAAAGTAAATAAAATAAATCAGAATTACCCAAAATATAACATATAATAAATCAAGATTAAAGAAAAATGTCCATATTAATACTCAGAATTATTTTTCTGAATGTTATATTTGATACCCAAAGATGAACATTTCAGTTAAGTTGGTTAAGTCTTTTTAAATGTTTACAAAATTACTACAAGCAAATTTGCTATATTTGGCCAATTGATCATTCAGTGACTAAGCTTCTTCCCTTGCCCAAAACCTGAAGTAGTTGACTGCAACCACTGATGTTCTTCACAGGCTTATTTGAAACACTTGAATTTATACCAATAAGCAAGGTTTTTTTGTCGATAGGGCAAGAGGTCCAATGCAAGTAGAAAAAAAAAAGTGAAGACAAAGGACGACACCTCCCATAGGGAAAGGTCTGTACAGGTCACAGATATTCAACACTGCCTTCCCCTCACCCCACTTGCCAAGTCTCTGATCTGATATAAGCTGCCACATTTTTGAGATAATTTCCGTCTTTTATAAACACTCTGTTGTGGTTAAAGGGTCTGTTTTCCAGTACTGATTTAGTCTTTTACTGACAGTGAATTCGTGTAAGTCAGAAGAAGCTGTTACGCTGTAATAAGGAATCCCTCCCCAAGTCTCAACAGCTTAATGCAACCATGTTTTGTTTCTTGTTCATGTTCCATGCCCGATGTAACTGTCATCACTTTACAGATCCTATATGATCTATATTAACATACAGCTATACTACCTGAACCACTGGCTGCTTTGGTCAGCTCAGCAGAGGAAGAGGGGGCACAGAAAATCAAACAAAGGCTCTTAAATACTTCCACCTGAAAGTGATAGTTTTCATCCACTCACATTCCACTGGCCGAAGCACATCATGAGGTTACACTGCACTTCAAGTGGGCAGGGGATTGTAGTCCTCTTTGTCCCTGATTAGAAGAGAAATGAATGTTGGCAAACATTGGTATTACAAAACACAGAAAATTAATTGTTCTGTGTCTCTGTTAACTCATCTGTAAAATGAGGATGATAATATCCATGTCATAGAGCTATTTATGAAATGGAGAATGAATATACAAAGCCTAGCATTATACTTGATAGTCACAAAACAATAAAATTAACTATTATTATTATTAGAATTAATATTTATCTTTAGGATAGACGATTACATTGAGTAGCATCACTCTAGGTCTTTCAAAAAGTATTTCATATATAAGATCAGATTAATTTTATTTGGAATAAGTTGCATAATCACTAAATTTGTTTCTTCTTTTCTGTAAATGACATCACCTACCCATTTACTCAAGCTAGAAATTTTGGCACTATCCTTGATGCCCCTCTTTCCTCACCTCCCTAATTCAATCAATTCACCAAGTCCTGTGAATTCCGCTTTATGAATAATTTTGCACTCCACTGCTCTCACTTATTCCACATTACCATCATTGTTATGTACTGAATTTTTGTGTTCCTTCCCACTCCAAATGACTGTGTTGAAGCCCTAACTTCCAATCTGACAGGGAGAGATGGGGTTTTTTCAGGGGGAAATGGGACCTTTGCGAGATAACTAGATTTATATGAGGTCACAAGGGTGGAGTAACCATGACTGGATTAATGTCCTAATAAAAAGAAAAAGATACACCAGAGCTCTCTATCCTCTATGTAAGGACACAGTAAGAAGGTGGCCAAATGCAAGTCAGGAAGGGAGCCCTCACCAGAACCTGAGCAGTCTGGCACTCTTGGGCTTCCAGCCTCCAGAACTCTGAGAAATAAATGTCTGCTTGTTAAGACACCCATTCTGTAGTATTTTGTTGTGGCAGGCCAACCTGATCAAGGACAATCGTTTTTTCCATAGACTACAGCAACTCCCAACTGGTTACCCCAGTATTCATTCTGCTCTTCTCCAACTTTTATTCACATAGGAGCCATAGTGATTTTTTTTAGCTTAGACATTAAGCTTCTTTTTGGATAATATCCTTTAATAGTTTCTCATTTTATTTTTTACCAAGGCCTACAAAGCTCTCTATGGGTATAAGCAAGCATTCTGCATAAAGTGACATTCTAGTTCCCCAGGGATGAGGCAGTCATCCATATCAGATTCCCTACCTTGAATTTCTACAACTACTTTTATTATTTCTTAAAGAGAAGATGGGTTGGTGGACAGGTAGAAGTAAGAGGAAAGAGAAGGCTTAGGGAATCCCATCAAATATTTCCTGCTCCTTTTTATCTCCTGAGTACCTTCCTAATGAAGAAGTGGTTCAAACAGTCTCTAGTTAGGTGTTTGAATCTGAAAGAAGAAATGACAATGTCTTTCATTTTGTGCTTCAATTTCCATTCATTTTTAGTGGCTTCTCAAAGGATTAAGGTGAGAAGGTTAAATGGGGCTCAGAAAAAAAGCATTGAAATTATTTAGTAATGTCTGCCACTGGAGAGAAAATAGTGAAGAGTGACTGGTTTTGTCACCATCATCTGAACCCTCCAACCTGGATGATAGCCTTTCTCTGACATAGGAGGAATCATCTTCTTTGAAGAGCTTTCTCTCAAAAACCATTAGAAATACTAGTGACCACTACTTTCTGAGAGTGTCAAAAGGTTTAAATGCTGATAAAGCTTAAAGAAAGTGCATCATAATGCTAGACAGGTGTGACATTCATTCCCTGTCTTGTAATTTGCTTTCACTGATGGAAATTTTTATTTCTCTCTTATGTGGAAGAAGAGTAACAACAATGTTGTGGTTCAAACAGAACTTTTTTTTTTTTTTTTTTTTGAGACAGAGTCTGGCTCTGTCGCCCAAGCTGGAGTGCAGTGGTGCAACCTCGGCTCACTGCAAGCTCCGCCTCCTGGGTTCACGACATTCTTCTGCCTCAGTCTCCCAAGTAGCTGGGACTACGGCGCCCACCACGACGCCTGGCTAATTTGTTTTTGTATTTTTAGTAGAGGCGGGGTTTCACCGTGTTAGCCAGGATGGTCTCGATCTCCTGACCTCGTGATCCACCCACCTCGGCCTCCCAAAGTGCTGGGATTACAGGCGTGAGCCACCGAGCCACCGTACCCAGCCCAAACAGAACCTTGTTATTCAAAGGTCTTATGGTGTGATGGGTAAAAGCTTGGGAAATGCCTGTGGGAAATTAGCAGCACAACTTGCTTACTCACTTTCAGCCTATTAAAATTTTCCTGAAACTTATAAATTGAAAGATGTTTTGTTCCCAAGAGTCTGCTTGTATGTTGCTTCAGTTTTTAGAAATAATTCAAGAAAGTAAGCACAGGACCTGGGAAGTCTGCAGAAAAGTTTCAACTAAGATGACAAACTCAGTTAACTTTATTATTTTGTTTCCTTACAAAGCCCACGGATCATACCACACTTTTCTTTCTGCAAAACAGTTGAGAATTACCAGTAATTGGGACTGTTTACATTCAATGCCATCCTGACAGAAGCAGCTTTATTATATTGCAGAGGGCTAATTAATATATGATGGGGATTAAAGATTGCATCACAGCAGGTAAGCCTCTTGTCTGATATGTCATTTCACTGATTACAAAGGAATGCAAATTATATAAACAGAAATAATGTTTTTCTCTTATGCTAATTTTAGCCTAGCCCACCTGTGCATTTTTGACTAACTGGAGAAAGGTGAAAAATATTAGGTTTGCTAAGGTCGATTTCTGCCTTGTCAGCCTACCTCATCTGATATTAAATGCAGTTATATCTTATTTAGACTCCGTTTTTAACCTTTTTTTAATTCCTGAAAAGATAAAATTCAAGCAAATTACTCATATGAGCTATGAGATTTAGGAGACGTGACATGATTTGGGTAAGGTAAAAGGCTTGTCTTTCTTGACAAATTGTACAAATTAGAGCAATATTCTTGGCTATTTGACTATCGTGATATTGTCGTGTCTTAGGCTAGTGCTTGTTTGCAACAGATCTTTAATACCTAATATTGTTAATTGTACACCATATCAATACTCTCCTTTGCCTCTATCACAGGCCAAGGCAAGATGTAATAAACATTAATAATTTTAGATTTATTTCCACTGTAGCAAGAATGGGAAAAAAGTGTCATCTGAAATGCCATTTTCAAGCAATTGCAGTGATTTCCTGGAACCCTACATAACAAGTCCAGATTCAGTGGGAAAGACTGTGAGGATCCATTAGCAATGCTTACGATGAGCAAGTCTTGTGATGGGGTTACCCTCCTTGCATTAGAATTTGCAGTCTTCTCTTAGGCCATTAGCCTTTGAGAGCAAAAACTATATGTATCTCATTTTTGTAGCCCCAGTGCCAGGCACACAGTAGCTGCTCCAAAAGCAAAGGAGTCTGAGTCAGGCTGCTTGGGTTTAATGACTGTCCTTGTCGCTTACTAGCTGAGTGAACTCTTCATGTTTATAACTTAACTGTGGTTCAGTTTCCTTCTCTACAGAAAAGGCATGAGTTCCTCATTCATAGGGTTATAATAAGGGTTAAATAAAGTCATGCATATCCAAAGCTTAGCATACTGCCTGAGACATAGTAAATACTTGAGGAATGCAGGTATGAATTAACATAGGAATGAATAACTTTGCAAGGAAACAGAGAGAAGGATCCTAAACAGTCCTGCTGGTGTATGCATTTATGATTCAAAAATCCTCAATTGTTAAAATTTGGGTCAGAAACGTATTATTCCAGGTTGTTGGTAAATGTGAGGGCCCTTCTGGGTTTGGAGGTAGAACAATAAACTGAGAGGCCAAAGGAGCTGCAAATAAAAATTGACTTCTCTGGGAAAATGATTTTCACATTTATACCTACCTGCCTTTTGTCCTCCCATGCATTTCTCCAGATGTGGTACCAATGTGATACAACTGTTGTTTATTCCTTCTTTGACAATAGCAAGGTAGTATGAACCTGCCAGTGAGGGCTTCAAATATAGCTCCAGAGACATTCACCACTACTGCCTGCCTCCATGGTTTCCCATTCCCTTTCACAAATAAAACATGGCCTCATGCTTCATTCTGAGCTTGTATTTTACATACATCATTTGGATCTTCTCTGCAAAACAATGAAGTGGGCATGGTAATCTTCCTTTACAAATAGAGAAACTGAGGCCTAAGATGAGGAGCAATTTCCCCGTAAAAATCCTTTATTGTCAAGGTCCAAATGGCTGATGATTCATGCTACAGACATCCCAAAACAGCTGGTAGGCAGAGCTCTGGGCATTCCAAATGGAAACGTGGAACAGACACAGATCACCTGGCCACACAGACCTCAGCTCTAAAGACAGATAACTACTTATCTGTTAAAGTTTCCTGTGCACTAATTTTTAAAATCTAGAGATATATTAAGTAGGTTAAGTGACATCTTAAATTAGCCCATGGACATTTGAGAACAGAATCATTTCTAGGATCTTGATTCTGAGATTCACTGTTGGGCTTAAGTCACTGCTTCTGTGATGGTTGGTTTTGGGTGTGAACTTGACTGCATTAAGGGATACTTATCTGGGAAAGCATTATTTACTCTCCATGCTTCAGTAGATACTGAGCCCTTCCCTCTTCTGCCGAAAGGGAAACCCAGGTGATTTGGCGTTTGATTAGAAATAATTGGGCTGCCCCAGGTGTGTCGGTGAGGGTGCTTCTGAGGGAAACTGGGACTAAATGAAGAAGATCTGCCCTCCATATGAGCAGGCACGATCCAACCAGCTGGGGGCCCCAAATAGAACAAAAAGGCAGATAAAGGGCAAAGTCTCCCTGGAGAAGAGCCCAGCCTGTAGACAGACATCAGAACTCCAGGTTCTCCAGCCTTTGGGCTCCAGGACTCACACCAAGGCGCCACCGGGCTCTCTGACCTTCAGCTTTGGACTGAGAATTACACCATAGAATGCCATGGTTCTGAAGCCTTCAAACTCAGACTGAGCCACGCTACAGGCTTTCCAGGTTGTCCAGCATGCAGAAGGTCTGTTGTGGGACTTCTCAGCCTCTATAAGCAAGTAAGACAATTACCTCTAATAAATCCTTTTTCATATATCTCTCTATACATCTGTAGCTTCTGTCTCTAGGGAGAACCCTAACTAAAACCCATTCTCAAAGGTAACATGCATAAGAATTGCCCAGAGCAGGGGGATGGAGTCTTGCTAACATGCACATTGATTTAGAAGAGGTAGGGCCTAGGATTTTCTGTAGTTTGAAACACTTCCAGGTGATGTTGATGCTGATGGACAAGGAGCACACTATCAGTTTTCAGTCAGGCTTCCACAAAGTGCTTTCTGCGGGTGCCTTGCATCAGAATATGCACACATGAAGAGAGTCTGCCTTGGTTAGTGGGTCTCAGGTGGGTCTGGAGAGACGAGGGGAAACTGTCTGTTTAAAATGCATTCAGGTGATTCAGCTACATATTAACAAAGCATTGTGCCATTAATGAAAGTGTTTTCCAGACTTGCTCCATCATTAGAACCACCTGCTGGTTAAAAGGCACTGATTTCCCAGGCTTTCCCCCTTACAGACTCAGTTTTAAAGATCTGGCTTATCTCATTTTTATCTCTGCAATTCCTGATAATAACTTGGTGAGGTTATGGAATTTGTCCAAAATCTAACGTAGTAAATAGTAGTCTTAAGTATATGTGTAGACTGATGGAGAAGAGTCAGAGGGGAAGAAATAGTAAATGAGAGACAAATAGGGAATTAGAGACTTCATTGGGAGATATTTGCATGAGTGGACCTAGAGTACTCAGTACCACTGGGCTAGCTTTGGAAGGCTTGCTCACCCAACAGAGTTGTGCAGTGGCTCCTCCGCAGTGTGCCTGGGCTTCAGGAACGCAAGAAGCGGGACTTGGGTTCAGAGTGGTGCAGGCTAAACTCGCGGCAAGACAGTCACATGGACTCATAACTGCGTCAAGAACTTCAGTGAAGGAACTTCTAGTCTCTACCATACTGGTAACACTTGCCTTTTTTGTTTTTGTTTTTAGTTTTTTCTTGGTAAAAATAAAAATTTGCACAAATAAAATGGAAACTCATGTTCTAAAAATATAACTTTCCTAGTAATCCTCTACCCTTTTGTATCAACTTAAGTCAATTATAATCCTTTTTATCCCCCAGTTTCCACACACATAAATTTTCTAATATTGGCAAGACTTATTTCAGAGAGGGGTGAGGCTTATTAAAGTTATCTTAAGGATCTAAACCAGCGGTGATACGTGGAAGTTAGTGGAGGACAGATTTCTGTGGACAGAGTAAGGGAGAATGGTTTAAAATACTCGTATAATAATTAGACCAGAGAGAGCAAAAATGTTTTCTTTTAATGCTAGCCCCAATCTATTATTGAGCATCTAGGGAACTGTGCAGGGAAGTATTCTAAGCTGACATCTAATCAGTGTTTTTGAAAGATCTTGGTAGCCAAGTCTTTTGTGTATTATATCTAGCAAGAATTGTTTCACAGTTGTTTTCTAATTGTACTCTGCGTAAATATGCGCTAGAGTCTGGGTGAATGTGCATCACTATGCCCAGGGATTTGGTGAGGAGGAACCAGAAATTCCTCCTTTGTTATTAATATTCTTAATAAAACTTGATTTTCATGCTTTGGGCCTGGCTCTGTTGAAATGAGGGTTATGGAGTTTAAGAACTGGAGCAGAACAAACACAATCCTACCACAGATGCCCTTCCAGAAGGAAAAGGGATGAATGAGGTCATGCCTCTTGGCTGGTATTAGTCCCCCATCTTCTGTAGAACTCAAGGTGCTGCTCCTCCAAAACCAAATAACATTAGAGTCTCCACCTGTCATCTGAAACCACAGCACTCAGCGGAAGGCCCAGCTTGTCAGCTAATATCCACGCCCCTCATTCAGTGCATGCTGACTATTCCAGCTCATCCTGCCCACTCACCCCTAACCTCCACAGACCCAACTGGTTATGGTTATCCCACTTCAGTTGTCTAGTTAACTCACCCCAAAGAATGATTTGAATCTTTATAAAAATCAAGTCTCCTAATTCCTCTGTCCCTTCCTTCTCTCCTGCCTTCGACCCCATCCATCAGATTGTGGGACTCAATTATCTTCCCATAGTTTTGGTCTCCTTTCTTTCTTACCCATGCAAAATTTAGATTTTACATCAATTTTAAAATGGGAGAGAAAATAATTTTTAAAATGAGATAAATGGCAACTACTCATTACCTACTTGTTCTAGACTTTCCCGTATAAGGGTAGTTCTAGATGCTTTCTTACAGATTTTGAATTTAATTATACTGAGATTCAAGAATGCAGATTATATTTTGATTATTTGTTAAAACTTGTTATAGTAGTTAATCTTAGCAAATGTTTTATTGGTGGGCTTCGGATGAATATGAATTCATTTAGTTACACAAAATTTGCATAATGCAAATAAGTTGTTTATCTTTACTAATTCTTTTTGTCAGCTTTATCTCTCAATTACTGAGAGCTATGTGAAAGCCTAAGGGTATGTTGGTAAATTGTCGATTTCTTAATTATAGTCGCATTTAGCATTAATGTATCATCTTGCTAACTGAAACTTTGTGATTATGTGGTGATCTTCCTTGTCCCTAATATTTTTTACCTAAATACTATTTGGACTGATATAAATACAAACTCCCCAATTTTTTTTTTTTAGCTATTTTTTTTAGCATATGCTTTCCATCCTTTCTCCTATCAACCTTTTGATTTTCCTATGTTTTAGCGTGTTCCTTTGCTGCATAAAGCAGAATTTAAATCTGCCTTTCAAATGACAACATAGTTGATCAATCTTAGCTGTGATTACTGTTGTTTTAAACTTTATTGCTATTGTCTCATTTAATGTTCTTGCTTTTTGTATTAGTTTTTAGAAGTTTTTCTGACTCCTTTGCTTCATCTTTTATTTTTGAAAATTCCATTTCTTTCTCTACTATTTGAAAATTACATAATCCATTTTTAGTCTCAAACTTGACATTTCCCTATGTATTCTTAATTTTTTGAAGCCTCCAGTCAATCACAACTTGACATTTTTCCTGAGCAATATTGAAACCTTAGAATGTTTAAATTCTGAATGTCTAAATTCCTTCCTCAATTCCATAGTTTAGAAGATTGTTTAAAGGTTTGTTGTGCTGAACTCTATATTTTTGTTTATCTAGAAATATCATTTGGCCTTAAGAGATTTTTGTCACAGACATTTCTATTCTAATTGACAGCTATTTTCTCTCACACCTTGGGGCATATTTTTTGAACATTATGTTGTTGTGGGCCTTTTTCCTTAGTTCAGCTAGAGATGAGGGTCCTTATCACACAGCCACGAAAAATTAGGCTTGCAGACAACTTGAAGGGTAAGGCAGGCTTTTATTGGGTTGAAAAGGAAGAAAAGGAGAAACAGGGACTCAGGGGAGTGAAAACCCTGCTAGTACTAGTACATGCTTCCCTCCTTGCAGATTGAATCCCAAGTTCCACCCAGGAAGAGGAGGGGCTGGGCGCCTTCCTGCTGCAAGGGCCAGAAATTCTGTGTCTTGATGCGTATTCCTCCAAGTGTGCAGGCTGGCTGGAGTTTCTCTGGGGACCCCCTTCCCGCCTGGCTGTCTCATTGTTATGAACGTTTCCTGATTTCTATTGTTACTTTAAAGAAATCTTCTAATTATTACTCCTTTTATAAATGAATATTTTTTAGCTGCTTTTAAGATCATTTTCTTTAGTGTTCTATAGTTTCACTACACATTTCTAGCTATTGATTTGTGATTTACTTTCTCAGAACTCCTTGTGCTTCCAGGATTGGAAAATTCATGTTTTTTTAATTTTTTATTTTTTGCCATTATTTTGATGAATGATCCATGTGCAGTTGAAATAAAATATGCAGTCTGACGTGTGTTGTGATGTTCTGTACATGTCAGCTAGATTAAGTTGTTTGATAGTGTTGTCCAAGTACTCAATGATTACTAATGTTTCTGTCTACTTTTTCTCTTTTTTTTTTCTTTGAGACGGAGTCTCGTTTTGTCGCCCAGCCTGAAGTACAGTGGCGCGATCTCGGCTCACTGCAAGCTCCACCTCCCGGACTCATGCCATTCTCCTGCTTCAGCCTCCCGAGTAGCTGGGATGCCCGGCTAATATTTTGTATTTTTAGTAGAGATGGGGTTTCACAGTGTTAGCCAGGATGATCTTGATCTCCCGATCTCGTCATCCACCCGCCTTGGCCTCCCAAAGTGCTGGGATTACAGGCATGAGCCACCGCGCCAGGCTGAATTTTTCTCTCAATTTTTGAGAGGAGTGTTAATCTCCAACTATAATTGTAGATAGATCTATTTTCCTCTTAGTTTTGTCAGTGTTTTGAAATTATTAGGTGCATATATACTTAAGACTTCTATGTCCTTTTTATAAACTGACCCTTTATACCATTAAATACTTTTTATCTGGAAATTAATGTAACCCAAAGTCTAGTATGTCTATGTCTTATATAAATCAATGTTCTCATTATTAGTGTTTACATGTTATAATTTTTTTATCCATTTACTTTTAACTTAATTGTGTTATATTTAAAGTGCATTTCTTTCCAACAGGATGTAGTTGAGAGTTGATCTTGCTTGGGACAACCTGTCATTTGAAATTGATCCAAAAGATGTAACCAGTTTACCAGTCAGATTATAATCTTTTTATTTGGTGATTAGGAATTTGAGACTAGGAGAGAGAAAGTGACTTGGTCAAGATCACACAGCTAGTAATTGCAGGTATGAGAATAGATTTAGGTACATGATGCTCGACTCTGTGGTAATCTAGTTGCTACACAGACCTTGTCTCATTGATTTTGGAGGGTTTCCTAGTTTTCCCACTTCTGATTTTCAAAGTTGTGTTTCAACATCATGGTCAGTAGGATCAAAGCCATTGTTCTGGATTCATGGAAAGCCTTTGGTTTTGCCTGCTTTAGTGACTTGTTCAGGATATTCAGTCCTTAGCATTAAGCAACTCCTCTTACAGCTTCAAAGATGTTGGATAACTCCAAAACCTTTGTAGTGTAAAACCATCCAGTTCAAAGGCCAAGTGTTCCTTTAAAGGAAGGAGAAAAGTCTACCCAGATGCACATTTGGCCCTTGACCTCTTTTGATGTTTCTCCTTTGAGAATGCAGGTCCTGTCGATTTTCAGCCCCTCCATACTGACAGCACTGCAGAAATTTCTCTCAAATCCTCCATTTCTTTTTGCATCTATTTAAAAAAAGAAAAAACTTTAAAAATCTTTTCTGAATGAGGCATTTGCTATTTTTTGTTAAAGGTTGTCGTCATGGATATGAAAACTGTTGTCTGCCTTTTTGAAGTTGAAATTACGAATTGTTCCGAAATTAAGAAAGTTCACTTTCTAATTTACTTAAATTTGTATTTGCTGTATCTGAGCTACAGTATTCACATACAGGTGAATATCAGCTATACATACACGTGGGATTCAACTGATACACCATATAGTCTTAGAGCTCAATCTTAGGATGAGAGACATCTGCTTTCTACTTTTGTCTTTGACTAGTCACTAACCATTTGATCTTGGGCAAGTAACTTCACTTGGGTTAGTAACTTAATTCTTGGTCTCAGTAGCCACACCTGTTAAATAAAATAGTTGACATTTCCTGTCTCTTTCATTCTTCAGCTGTATTTTATTGCTAAATGTTTAAAGAGCAGCACATTATTTTGTATAACTATTTTTGTGCAACATATAAAACTGTAAATTTTGCCCCAAGCTGAAATTACAAACATCTCAGAATCTCCTCTATAATTTAACATGTAGTCTCTCCTAAACTCAATACATTGTTTTCATTATTTTTATACCATTGCTTAACTAACTTTGGGAATTTGGGGAGGGATACCTCATGCAGATCAATGTGCATGCTTTTCAGAAAACATACTTCATTTTCTTTGTGTCATTGGCCTTTCCTAATCATGTCAGCAATGTACATGTAGACTATGCTACTGCAGTGGTGGAGGCAGGAGTCAGTGCCACAGATAGTTTACTGATGGCAACATTGTCTGCATGAAATGGAATCTGCCAAGGGTGGGGAAAAATATCATGTCCTTCAAAATAATGCCTTATTTGGGAGAGTGATCACGGTGAGCTTTGAAGTAAACTTTGATTTGAAACTTGGCTGCCATGAATTAGCTTTGCATCCAAGGAATAGAGACTTGGCTAACTTGACCAAGCTTTCATTTCTTTATATCCAAATAGGAATAACAGAATCTAATTCTGCATGTTTGCTATATGGTTGAATGACTTAATGTATGGTGAAGCACATCTTATGTCTGGTATACAGGTCATGTTCAAATGTTCTTTCCTTTTTTGTTGTTACCCCTTTAAAAAGTCACACATGGCTGTAGTCATCAATTATGATTCTCAAAAAGTTGTTTTTAACATGAATTACTGCTTCCGGCTCTCTATTTCCTTCTCTTGAAGCAGTGTCATAGGATTCATAAGTATGAGAGAGATCTGCCCGGAATATGTGAAGGGAATTTGGAGGACACATTGGGAACTGCATGGATCTCAGTTATAGATATTACCCAACATGACAGGGACTGAAAAGAAGCAGGTAGCCGTCCCCTACCCCCCACCCTTTTTTTTTTTTTTTTTGGCTGTCTTTTTCTGGGCTATCTGTGCTTCCATCTCTATTTCTCTTTGAGATTGCTCTATTATTTACAGATCTGAGTTAGACATAACTTTATATCCTTCTTGAGTTGCATTTTTCTTTTCTATGACATAGCATTTTTCTATTATTTTTTTCCTACCTGACTTCATTTTCTCAGTATTGTCTTGCTGCTTTCTTTTCCTCTGCCAAACCTGCCAGACCTGCATGTTTATACGTACGAAGGGCTTGGATCTCACCCCTGTTATACTCCAAACACGTTTTCCCAGGACGGTTTGATCTACCACTTTGTTCGTTACCTCTCGGTTTTCTGCCCTCCCTAGTCCCTGAGCTCCAGGTCAATATATCCAACCTCATACTTGATATATGCAGATGAACGTCTAATAGGTCCCTCAAGTTGAAAAAGGCCAAAACAGAATTCTTGGTCCCCCAGTCTCCTCCCATCAACTCTGTTTCTCACTTGTAATTCAGGAAACCTAGTTTCTCAAAAGCCAGAGAATCATTCTTATTTATTGCTTCCCTTTACCATCACATGAAACTCATCAGCAATTTCTGATGGAAAAAAATGTAATCTGAAGCCATTTTTACCTTTCTGTTTCTACTCTGGTCACCCATATGGGCAAAGTTATCATCTCTCCCCTAAACTTTTACCAGGCCTCTTAATTTGTCTTCATATAGCTATTGCTGTCCCCTTAACAAAACTCACCCTCCATACCTCCTACTAGAGGGATAGTTTTAAGATTGAAAACCTCCGATCATTCCCCTGCTTAAAACTCTTCAATTGCCTCTTATTACATTGAGAATAATGGCTAAATTTTTTTTTTTTATTCTAGCACATCAGGCCCTACCTGATAAGATTTCTGCGACTTCTATAACCGAAAATGAATGGTATATTTCCTCTCTTCACTATAATGTTCTGGACACCTTCCAGGCTTTCATTTTGTTCTTTTATTTCTCTTCTTTTTTTTTTTTTTTTTTAAATAGGCAACACTCTTGAAAGCATCAAGGCATTTGTATTTTGTCTCTGGCTCAAGTCCCCACCCCGTGGATCTTTGCAGATCTCTCTCTTCATATGAGACCATTACCAAAGAACTCAGAAGAATAAATTATAAAATGATAAAGATTAGCCAAAGGAGTGATATAAGGGTATGAGAGCATGAATGCAATTACTGAGTTTATTTCTAATATTCTTACTTTTAAAATATAAATTTAAAAATATAATTATGTCAATGATAAATGTAATCTAAAATTAAAAACAAGCAGAAGCCACTAGCAATACACAGTGGGAAATGGAAATTGAAAAGCAATTTCAGGGACTTCTACTTCCAGACATGATGGAGTAAGACCAGATTCCTTCTTGCTTTAAATAACAAAATAGATAAAACATATAAAACAATGATTTACATGCAATCATTGGAAAACATAGTACAGGAATGTAATCCCAGAGCAAAGAGAAGAAACAGAAGAGAGTCTGTCAGCCTGCAGAGAGTTTCCAAGTAAAAACACAGGAGACAGAATTCAAGAGACCAGTAAGGCAGGTATTTGTTCGAGCAGAACACCAGAGAAGATGGAATTCACAGAGGGCATTCTGGTAATTTGCAGAAGCATTCCCTCTGGTTTTTGGCTGAGTACTGGTTTTACAGTGTATGAAAGGGAACTCGGTAAGGCCAGGGATATAATTTTTGGGAAGCAGTTTAATAATGCTAGAAGCTCCTTGCAAGTTGGGAATATTTTCTGTTCTAATGAGTTTGGAAAGGCCTCCTTATACATGGGCATTGGTTCAAGTCCTCACATAGTTACAATGTCAGTATTTGGGATAAGTTAGCCTGAGACCAAAAGCTGCCTTAGATCTGTCCTAACAAGGCTTAAATGCAAACCTTAATACATTAACTTGTTTCAGAGTAACTTAACTGAGTACTAGAGAAATAGAAGTCCCATAATATTTAAAGGAATAATAAAAAATTACCAGGTCAGGTGCAGTGGTACACACTTGTAGTCTTGGGAAATTGGGAGGCTGAAGCTGGGGGCCTTATTATTATTATTATTATTATTTTATTTTACTTTATTTTTTTTTGAGACAGAATCTTGCTCTGTCGCCCAGGCTGGAGTGCAGTGACCTGATCTCAGCTCACTGCAAGCTCCGCCTCCCGGGTTTACGCCATTCTCCTGCCTCAGCCTCCCAAGTAGCTGGGACTACAGGCGCCTGCCACATCACCTGGCTAGTTTTTTTGTATTTTTTGGTAGAGACGGGGTTTCACCGTGTTAGTCAGGGTGGTCTTGATCTCCTGACCTCGTGATCGGCCTGTCTAGGTCTCCCAAAGTGCTGGGTTTACAGGCTTGAGCCACCGCGCCCAGCCTTTTTATTATTTTTTAAGGTAGGATCTCGTGCTGTTGCCTAGGCTGGAGTGCAGTGGTGCAATCACAGCTCACTGCAGACTCAACCTCCCAGGTTCAAGTGATCCTCCTACCTTAGTCTCACAAGCAGCCAGCACAGTAGGCACATTGCTATCATGCCTAATTTTTAAAATTTATTGTGGAGACAAGCATTGCTTTGTTGCCCATGCTGGTCTTAAATTCTGGCCTCAAGTGATCCTCCCACCTCAGTCTCCCAAAGTGTTGCAATTACAGGCATAAGCCATCCGTCCTGGTCACTGGGGGATCTTTTGAACCCAGAAGTTTGAGACCAGCCTGGGAAACATAGTGAGACCCCATCTCAATTTTAAAGAAATACCAGACATCCAAAGTAACAGGAAAATATAACTCCTAGCCATAAGAAACACTCAACAGAAACAGACCCAGGCATAACAGATAACAAAATTAGCAGGCAAGAGTGTGAAAATACCTGTTAGAAACTATGATTCATGTATTCAAATAAACACACACAAAAATGTAAATGTTAAATATATACTTATCCCATGACATCAATCCTACTCATGAAATGAGAAAATTTTAAATTTTCAAGATAAATGAAAATTGATGTTGACACGAAAATCTGTACTCAAATTTTCAGTGATTGCATTGTAATAGCCAAAAAACCTGGTAACAATGTAAATATACATCAACTTATAAAGGAATAAGTAAACTCTGGCATACCTATACAATGGCATAGTACTCAGCAATTACGAGGAACATAATATACATGCAACAGCATGGATGAATCTCAAACTGATCATCCCAATGAAATAAGCCATTTCAAAAGGCTACTTATTATACGATTTTTTCTATGACATTCAGAAAAAGAAAAAATGAAACAAAAAATAACTTACGGGAACACAAGTGGAATCAGTGGTTACCAGGAGCTGGGGACAGGGGAGGGCTTGACCATAAGGGAGCCAAGAGGGGTTTATTGTGATGGAACTAGTCTATCGATTTTGATAATCCCATGATTATACCTTTGCCAAATGTAAACAGAATCCAAAAAAGTAAACTTCATGTAAATTATATATCATCAAATTTGATTTTGAAAAATACTGAAAATATCAAGTGTTGATAAAAATATGGAGCAACTGGAGCTCTTATTTCTTCAGGGAGTGTGTTAATAGCTACTTTGTATAGCTACTTTGGGGGAAAAGGGAACATTTCTTTTTGTTGTTTTTTTTAAGTTCCAGGATACACATGCAGGTTTGTTACATAGGTAAATGTGTGCTGTGGTGGTTTGCTATACCTATCAACTCATCACCTAGCTGTGAAGCCCAGCATGCATTAGCTATTTATCCTGATACTCTCCCTCCTCCAACCTCACAGCCCCCAGTGTGTGTTGATCCCCTCCTTGTGTCCATGTGTTCTCATTGTTCAGCTCCCACTTATAAGCAAGAATATGTGGTGTTTGGTTTTCTATTCCTGTGTTAGTTTGCTGAGGATAATGGCTTCCAGCTCCATCCATGCCCATGCAAAGGAGATGATCTCCTTCCTTTTTATGACTGCATAGTATTCCGTGGTATATATGTACCATATTTTCTGTATCCAGTCTATCATTGATGGGTATTTGGGTTGATTCCATGTCTTTGCTATTGTCAATAGTGCTGCAATGAACAGACACATGCATGTATCTTTATAATAGAATGATTTATATTTCTTTGGGTATATACCTAGTAATGGGATTGCTGGGTCAAATGCTATTTCTGGTTCTAGGTCTTTGAGGAATCACCACACTGTCTTCCACAATGGTTAAACTGTTTTACATTTCCACCAAAAGTGTAAAAGTGTTCCTATTTCTCCACAGCCTCACCAACATCATCGTTTCTTGATTTTTTAATAATCACCATTCTGACTGGCATGAAATGATATCTCATTGTGGTTTTGATGTGCATTTCTCTAATCAGTGATGTTGAACATTTTTTTCAAGTTTTTTGGCCACATAAATGTCTTTTGAGAAGTGTCTGTTCATGTCCGAAAAAGGTAACATTCCTTATGAAGCTGCATATAAACCTACCATACAACCCCATACTCCCACATATAGGTATTCGTCCAAATGAATAAAAACATATATTCAAACACTTATATGTAAACATTTATAAACTATCCATAAAAACAAAGCAAACAAAGTAAACACACACACACACACACACACAAACACACACCAAAAACAACCAAAAACTAAGAAATCTCAGATGTTCACCAGCTGGTGAATAAACTGTCAAATAGCTATACAATAAAATACTACTAATTAAGATACATTAACTGCTAATATAGGAACAATATGGATGATACTGAAGGGTGCCTGCCATAAGTTATGTACGTTCATATACGTTGTATAATTTTCTTTATAAAAATATATAGAAACTATAGAGCCTAACAACAGATCAAAGTGGGGAAGGATGGAGTGTGCCTGCAAAGGAGCATGAGTGACCTTGCTTAATGAAATTAGTCTGTGTCTTGATTATGGTGCTGGTTTCAGGAGTGTTTTTATCTATTTGTTAAAACATGTCAAATGAGTGAATTTCAATGTGTTTTATTATCAAATTATATCTCATGTTGATTTAGAAAATAGAAGCAATTAGAGCTAACTGTAAAATAAACAGAAAAAACTTCTATGGGATAACTTTAAATCAACTAGATCACAAATTAATAGGATATTTTTAAGGTCTCCAAACTTAAAAACAAACTGGAATATATGAGCAAATGAATCTAAGTATATATAATATATCCATAAAGGAAGAGCTAATTCAAATGATTTTGATGCACTACTGATTGCATCCTTAGTGAGAAATAATATTCTAAAGAGAAAAATAACTACACAATTATTTAAACACATGAGGTAAATTTAATTTTAGGAATAATGTTGGTTTTGCTATCTAGAAGTTGCTATATTTAAGCTACAGAGTAAATAAACAATTATGTTATTGTAATGAAAAACCATGATTTCCAATGCAAGAGAAATGCAATATAAGTATAAAATGTTAAGTCAAATTGTGCACTAAAAGTTTGTCTCGTTAAACTTAATTTTTATTTTTTTCTTTAATTTTTTATTATACTTTAAGTTCTAGGGTACATGTGCACAACATGCAGCCTTGTCACATATGTACACATGTGCCATGCTGGTTCACTGTACCCATCAACTCGTCATTTACATTAGGCATTTCTCCCAGTGCTATCCCTGCCCCAGCCCCCCCGGCCCCTGACAGGCACTGATATGCGATATTCCCCGCCCCGTGTCCAAGTGTTCCCATTATTCAACTCCCACCTATGAGTGAGAACATGTGGTGTTGGGTTTTCTGTCCTTGGGATAGTTTGCTCAGAATGATGGTTTCCAGCTTCATCCATGTCCCTGCAAAGGACATAAACTCATCCTTTTTTATGGCTGCATAGTATTCCATGGTGTATATGTGCTACATTTTCTTTATCCAGTCTATCATTGATGGACATTTGGATTGGTTCCAAGTCTTTGCTATTGTGAATAGGGCCACAATAAACATACATGTGCATGTGTCTTTATAGTAGAATGATTTATAATTCTTTGGGTATATACCCAGTAATGGGATGGCTGGGTCAAATGGCATTTCTAGTTCTAGATCCTTGAGGAATCGCCACACTGTCTTCCACGATGGTTGAACTAATTTACACTCCCACCAACAGTGTAAAAGTGTTCCTATTTCTCCACATCCTCTCCAGCACCTGTTGTTTCCTAACTTTTTAATGATTGCCATTCTAACTGGTGTGAGATGGTATCTCATTGTGGTTTTGATTTGCATTTCTCTGATGGCCAGTGATGATGAGCATTTTTTCATGTGTCTGTTGGCTGTATGAATGTCTTCTTTTGAGAAATGTCTGTTCATATCCTTTGCCCACTTTTTGGTGGGGTTGTTTGTTTTTTTCTTGTAAATTTGTAAATTTGTTTGAGTTCTTTGTAGGTTCTGGATATTAGCCCTTTGTCAGATGAGCAGATTGCAAAAATTTTCTCCCATTCTGTAGGTTGCCTGTTCACTCTGATGGTAATCTCTTTTGCTGTGCCAAAGCTCTTTAATTAGATCCCATTTGTCCATTCTGGCTTTTGTTGCCATTGCTTTTGGTGTTTTAGTCATGAAGTCCTTGCCCATGCCTGTGTCCTGAATGGTATTGCCTAGGTTTTCTTCTAGGCTTTTATGGTTTTAGGTGTAACATTTAAGTCTTTAATCTATCTTGAATTAATTTTTGTGTAAGGAAGGGATCCAGTTTCAGCTTTCTAATTATGGCTAGCCAGTTTTCCCAGCACCATTTATTAAATAGGGAATCCTTTCCCCATTTCTTGTTTTTGTCAGGTTTTTCAAAGATCAGATGATTGTAGATGTGTGGTGTTATTTCTGAGGCCTCTGTTCTGTTCCATTGGTCTATATGTCTGTTTTGGTACCAGTACCATGCTGTTTTTGATTACTGCAGCCTTGTAGTATAGTTTGAAGACAGGTAGCGTGATGCCTTAAGCTTTATTCTTTTGGCTTAGGATTGACTTGGCAATGCGGGCTCTTTTTTGGTTCCATATGAACGTTAAAGTAGTTTTTTCCAAGAAAGTCATTGGTAGCTTGATGGGGATGGCACTGAATCTATTAATTACCTTGGGCAGTATGGCCATTTTCACAATATCGATTCTTCTTATCTATGAGTATGGTATGTTCTTCCATTTGTTTGTGTCCTCTTTTATTGCATTGAGCAGTGGTTTGTAGTTCTCCTTGAAGAGGTCCTTCACATCTCCTGTAAGTTGTATTCCTAGATATTTTATTCTCTTTGTAGCTATTGTGAATGGGAGTTCACTCATGATTTGGCTCTCTATTATTGGTGTATAGGAATGCTTGTGATTTTTGCACATTTTGTATCCTGAGCCTTAAGTTGCTTATCAGTTTAAGGAGATTTTGGGCTGAGATGATGGGGTTTTCTAAATATACAATCATGTCATCTGCAAACAGGGACAATTTGACTTCCTCTTTTCCTAACTGAATACCCTTTATTTCTTTCTCTTGCCTGATTGCCCTGGCCAGAACTTCCAACACTATGTTGAATAGGAGTGGTGAGAGAGGGCATCCCTGTCTTGTGCCGGTTTTGAAAGGGGATGCTTCTGGTTTTTGCCCATTCAGTATGATATTGGCTGTGTGTTTGTCATAAGTAGATCTTATTATTTTGAGATACATTCCATCAATACCTAGTTTATTGAGCGTTTTTAGCATGAAGGGCTGTTGAATTTTGTCGAAGGCCTCTTCTGCATCTATTGAGATGATCATGTGGTTTTTGTCATTGGTTCTGTTTATGTGGTAGGTTACATTTATTGATTGCACATGTTGAGCTGGACTTACATTCCAGGGATGAAGCTGACTTGATCATGGTGGATAGTTTTTGATGTGCTGCTGAATTTGTTTTGCCAGTATTTTATTGAGGATTTTTGCATTGATGTTGATCAGGGATATTGGTATGAAATTCTCTTTTTTGTTGTGTCTCTGCCAGGCTTTAGTATCAGGATGATGCTCCCTCATAAAATGAGTTAGGGAGGATTTCCTCTTTTTCTACTGATTGGAATAGTTTCAGAAGGAATGGTACCATCTCGTCTTTGTGCCTCTGGTAGAATTCACCTGTGAATCCGTCTGGTTCTGGACTTTTTTTGATTGGTAGGCTATTAATTATTGCCTCAGTTTCAGAGCCTGTTTTTTGTTTATTCTGTGATTCGACTTCTTACTGGTTTAGTCTTGGGAGGGTGAATGTGTTCAGGAATTTATCCATTTCTTCTAGATTTCCTAGTTTATTTGTGTAAAGGTGTTTTTAGTATTTTCTGATGGTAGTTTCTATTTCTGTGGAATCGGTGGTGATATCCCCTTTATCATTTGTTATTGCATCTATTTCATTTTTTCTCTTTTCTTTATTAGTTTTGCCAGTGATCTAACAATTTTGTTGATCTTTTCATAAAATAAGCTCCTGGATTCATCAATTTTTTTGGGGGGGTGGTTTATGTCACTATCTCCTTCACTTCTGCTCTGATCTTAGTTATTTCTTCTACTAGCTTTTGAATGTCTTTGCTATTGCTTCTCTAGTTCTTTTAATTGTGATGTTAGGGTGTCAATTTTAGATCTTGCCTGCTTTCTCTTGTGGGCATTTAGTGCTATAAATGTCCCTCTTCACATTGCTTTAAATGTGTCTCAGAGATTCTGGTACATTTTATCTTTGTTCTCATTGGTTTCAAAGAACATCTTTATTTCTCCTTTCATTTCATTATTTACCCAGTAGTAATCAGGAGCAGGTGGTTCAATTTCCATGAGTTGTATATGGTTTTGAGTGAGTTTCTTAATCCTGAGTTCTAGTTTGATTGCACTGTGGTCTGAGAGACAGTTTGTTGTGATTTCTGTTCTTTTACATTTGCTGAGGAGTGCTTTACTTCCAATTACATGGTCAATTTTGGAATAAGTGTGATGTGGTATTGAGAAGAATGTATATTCTATTTGGGGTGGAGAGCTCTGTAGATTTTTTTAGGTCCACTTGGTGCAGAGCTGAGTTCGAGTCCTGAATATCCTTGTTAACCTTCTACCTTGTTGATCTGTCTAATGTTGACAGTGGGGAGTAAAATCTCCCATTATTATTGTGTGGGAGTCTAAGTCTCTTTGTAGGTCTCTCAGGACTTGCTTTATGAATCTGGGTGCTGTATTGGGTGCATATATATTTAGGATAGTTAGCTCTTCTTGTTGAATTCTTCCCTTTACCATTATGTAATGGCCTTCTTTGTCTCTTTTGATCTTTGATGGTTTAAAGTCTGTTTTATCAGAGACTAGGATTGCAACCCCTGCTTTTTTTTGATTTCTATTTGCTTGTTAAGTATTTCTCCATCCCTTTATTTTCAGCCTATTTGTGTCTTTGCACATGAGATAGATTTCCGGAATACGGCACACTGACGGATCTTGACGCTTTATCAGGACCCATCTTTGCTGGTCTATGTCTTTTAATTGGTCCATTTAGCCCATTTATATTTAAGGTTTATATTGTTAGTGTGTATTTGATCCTGTCATTATGATGTTAGCCAGTTATTTTGCCCGTTAATTGATGCAGTTTCTTCATAGCATTGATGACCTTTATAATTTGTCATGGTTTTGCAGTGGCTGGTACTTGTTGTTCCTTTCAATGTTGATTGCTTCTTTCAGGAGCTCTTGTAAGGCAGGGCTGGTGGTGATAAAAGTCTCTGCCTTTGCTTGTCTATAAAGGACTTTATTTCTCCTTCATTTATGAAGCTTATTTTGGCTGAAATTCTGGGTTGAAAATTCTTTAAGAATGTTGAATATTGGCCCCTACTCTCTTCTGGCTTGTAGGGTGTTTGCAGAGAGATCTGCTGTTAGTCTGATGGGCCTCCCTTTGTGGGTAACCCAACCTTTCTCTCTGTCTGCCCTTAACATTTTTTTCTTCATTTCAACCTTGGTGAATCTGACAATCATGTGTCTTGGGGTTACCCTTCTTGAGGAGTATCTTAGTAGTGTTCTCTGTATTTCCTGAACTTGAATGTTGACCTGTCTTCCTAAGTTGGGGAAGTTCTCCTGGATAATATCCTGAAGAGTGTTTTCCAACTTGGTTCCATTCTCCCCATCACTTTCAGGTACACCTGTCATAGATTTGGTCTTTTCACATAGTCCCATATTTCTTGGAGGCTTTGTTTCTTTTTACTCTTTTTTCTCTGAACTTGTCTTCTCACTTTATTTCATTAATTTGATCTTCAATCACTGATACCCTTTCTTCCACTTGATTGAATTAGCTATTGAAGCTTGTGCATGTGTCATGAAGTTCTCATGCCATAGTTTTCAGCTCCATCAGGTAATTTAAGGTCTTCTCTACCCTGTTTATTCTAGTTCGCCATTCATTAACCTTTTTTCAAGGTTTTTAGCTTTCTTGCGATGGGTTAGAACATGTTCCTTTAGCTCAGAGAAGTTTATTACTGACCTTCTGAACTCTACTTCTGTCAATTCATCAAAGTCATTCTCTGTCCAGCGTTGTTCCCGTGCTGGTGAGGAGCTGCAATCCTTTGGCGAAGAAGAGGCACTCTGGTTTTTAGAATTTTCAGATTTTCTGCTCTGGTTTCTTTTCTTCTTTGTGGTTTATCTACTTTTGGTCTTTTATGTTGGTAACCTACAGATGAGGTTTTGGTGTGGATGTCCTTTTTGTTGATACTATTCCTTCCTGTTTGTTAGTTTTCCTTTCTAACAGTCAGGTCCCTCAGCTCTGGTCGGTTGGAGTTTGCTGGAGGTCCACTCCAGACCCTGTTTGCCTGGGTATCACTAGCGGAGGCTGCAAAACAGCAAATATTGCTGCCTGATCCGGAAGCTTCATCCCAGAGGGGCACCCGCCTGTATGATATGTCTGTCGGCCCCTACTGGGAGGTGTCTCCCAGTTAGGCTACAAGGGGATCAGAGATGCACTTGAGGAGGCAGCCTGTCCATTCTCACATTTCAATTGCTGTGCTGGGAGAACCACTGCTCTCTTCAGAGCTGTCAGACAGGGATGTTTAAGTCTGCAGAAGTTTCTGCTGCCCTTTGTTCAGTTATGCCCTGCCCACAGAGGTGGCGTCTATAGAGGCAGTAGACCTTGCTGAGCTACAGTGGGCTTCGCCCAGTTCAAGCTTCCCTGCAGCTTTGTTTACCTACTCAAGCCTCAGCAATGGTGGATGCCCCTCCCCCAGCCAGGCTGCAGCCTTGCAGGTCGATCTCAGACTGCTGCACTAGCAGTGAGCAAGGGTCCATGGGTGTGGGACCCACTGAGCCAGGCATGGGAGAGAATTTCCTGGTCTGCCGGTTGCTAAGACCTTGGGAAAAGTGCAGTATTTGGGCGAGAATGTCCCATTTTTCCAGGTACAGTCTGTCATGGCTTCCCTTGGTTAGGAAAAGGAAATCCCCTGACCCCTTGTGCTTCCCAGGTGAGGTGATGCCCCACCCTGCTTCTGCTCACCCTCCATGGGCTGCACCTACTATCCAACCAGTCCCAATGAGATGAACCAGGTACCTCAGTTGGAAATGCAGAAATCACCCACCTTCTGTGTCGATCACACTGGGAGCTGCAGTCCAGAGCTGTTCCTATTCAGCCATCTTGGAATGGGAAAAAAAAAAACTTTATAATTTTTAAAAGATAAATATCTTAGATTCACATTGAGAAAACAAAGAAACAATAGCTTTCCAGGACCAGTGATCACTCCTGACATTTAGATTTTGTTCTCTAAATATCATTTATCATGAAGAGTATTTGGATTCAAAGAAATGGCTAATTTCAGGTCTGATGAAGAAAACGCCCTGGGTGTTGGGATATTCTGTTGTTCTAGAGAGCAAAGAATACTTCAAGACTAATATGGTCACTTAAAAAGACACAGCCAGTTTGAAGGTGCTCATAGTATCCACAGTCATTATGATCCAAATAACAGTAAGAATGACTATAATTGATTAAAGCATAATTACTATATAAAATTCCATGAGCTCATAGTTATTCTCATAAAGCCATCCACATTAAAAGCAAATAATGACAATTTCAGGAGATCAAGACCATCCTGGCTAACACGTTGAAACCCCGTCTCTACTAAAAATACAAAAAATTCGTTGGGCATGGTGGCAAGCACCTGTAGTCCCAGCTACTTGGGAGGCTGAGGCAGGAGAATGGCATGAACCCAGGAGGTGGAGCTTGCAGTGAGCTGAGGTTGCATCACTGTACTCCAGCCTGGGTGACAGAGTGAGACTCCATCTAAAAAAAAATAAAAAGGAAAATAATTACAGTTTAAAAATCCATCAGGGATTTAAAGGCAGAGGTAAGTATTTATTCTGCCTTTTCTCTGCAAACTGCGTGATAGGGTGATCAAATAACCCCATTTGATGAGAGAAGGCTCTTTTTTGATTTTTGTTTTTAACAGCAGACTGTTGACTAATAAACATAGAAGAAACAAAGGCATTAAAAAATTGCCCCTTTGAATTCTCTAATGGAATAATTGAGTCAATCAAAGGTCATCAACTGGCCGGGTACGGTGGCTCACGCATGTAATACCAGCACTTTAGGAGACTGAGGCGGGTGAATTACGAGGTCAGGAGATTGAGACCATCCTGACCAATATGGTGAAACCCCATCTATACTAAAATACAAAAAATTAGCTGGGCATGGTGGTGGGCACCTGTAGCCCCAGCTTCTTGGGGCAGGGGAATCCCTTGAACCCAGGAGGTGGAGGTTGCACTGAGCTGAGATCACGCCACTGTACTCCAACATAGTGAGAGAGCAGGACTCTGTCTCCAAAAACAAAAAAACAAAAACAAACAAAAAATTAACTAAAGCATTTCAATGAAAGACTGATAAAGAATTGGATATCCGTGGTGGTGTCATAATATTTCTCCATATGTAATACTTTCTGCTTTCAAGTCAGGAAATGTCACTTGCTGAAGGCAGGATCAGTCTGTGACACCTTAACCTGGAAGTTTTAAGGTTGGTAGAGGAGCATTTGAATGTGATATGCTTTATGAGGTGATACAACATGAAGTGTACAGAATTACCTATCAAGTAGTCTTTCCAAAAATTTTTAACTTGAGTCAAATCAAGCTGCTATGCCTAACTTCCCGTGTATACAAAATACAGAATAAAGAACAGGTTAAATGGTACCATGGGAAACCACTGGGCAAATCTAAAGCTAGCCCAATATTTTAACTAGTCCATATCATGGGGAGAAAATAGAGTAACAGCATTCTTGAAGAGCAAAAGACATAACCTGTTGTAAAGATTGGATCTTATTTGGATCTTTGAACAGAGTGGTTATAAAAAATTTGGGGGAACTACCAGATTGAATATGGTGTGACAATTTGACAGTGAGAAATTATCAGTTGTGTTCCATGTGTTAATAGAACTGTTGGGGAAATGCCCTTGTCTAAGATTACAGAATTTAAGGAGTAAAATATCTGTAAATTGCTTTAAAATATTTAATAAAAATAGGAACATGCATAGTAAAATATCCTATTTTCCCGAATCCTTGAAAATTTTATTAACAAAAAGTTGAAAATTGCACTTATAACCTCAACTTTTCTGATTACCCTGTCCATTACCCTGTCACATCACCTTATTTTCTTTATGGCACTAATCAAAATTAGAAAATCTCTTATTTACTGAGGACTCCGACACGCACCACTAAGAATGTTAGCTTGATCAGGGCAGGGATCTTCTGTCTCTAGTTACCAATGTTGTCCTGACACCTAGTCACCTGACACAATGGTACCTGACACATAGTCATTTTTTAAATATTAAATAGAATAAATAACTATAACTGATAAGTTAGGAGAAGATGAAAAAATGCCAAGAACAGTAAGACACAAGAATTACACTGTAGTAATTAGGCAGTGAGATGTCTGAAGATTTTCAGCAGGGCAGTGACATAATTCAAATTACAACATGATTTTTTAACCCCTCCAGAGATTTTCCAGTTATCGATCCAGGTGCTTTGCATAGGAAACATGGCAGGTAGGCAGTAAGTCTTCATGAATTTCCATCATGGCTTTGTAACAGACAAGTAATATTTTATGGGGCCATTTAACATTGTGTAGCAATTCATGCACCCATAACCTATGCAAATACCAAACTGAAAGGGACTTTTGCATTGCTGATTGAAAAGCTGATGTAAGAAACAAGTTTCAGTTCAAAATAAAAAATCCAGGTAGACTTTTTGAAGTTGGTTATGAGTAGTTCGAGTCCTTTGAGATAGCTTCTCAATTTTGTACATTTTGTACAATTTTGTTCTCAATTGTGAAATGCCATGTACTGTTACCTCTAGTCCCACCACAAGGCACTTTTAGCTCTTTCAATGATTGTTCTGAATACCCATAATTAATTCTATTTTGGAGTGAGTATAAACTGTCTTCCTGTTCCTTTAATCTCTCTTCTGATCTTCCACCCTGTGTATTCCTCCCCTGAGATGGTCGACATCAGCAGCAGACCACCAGGGAAGGGAAGGATAGTATAGCCTAGAGTTGGAAAAAACAATCTCCTTAATTTGCACTTTTAAATTGAGATGGGATAAATATTCCAATTTATTTCTGTAAAGCAAATCACTCTAATAGTTAGTGGCATAAAATAACCATTTAATTATGCTCACAGTGTGTGCAGGTCAAGAATTTGAACAGAGTGCAGTAGGGAAGGCTAGTCCGTGTTCTACATACAACGTCTGGAGCCTCAACTGAGAAGGCTTAATGGCTTGGTGATGGAATCATCTGGAAGTTTTCTCATTTACATATGAAATCTGGGATGACTCAACAGCTCATCTCAGCTGGAACACTATTAAACACAGTGCCCACATGTGACCTCAATTTCCTGGGCTTTCCCACAGCATGATAGTATATGCGTGGTTGGACTTCTGATGCAGTAGCTCAGGACTCTGAGTGTTCCAGTGACCAGGGTAAAAGCCGCATGACTTAGGCACACTGCGTCACTTCCCCTGTGCTATATAGTTGAAGCAATTGTGAGTCTGCCCAGATTCAAGAGGAAGAGAGTTGAACTCTTAGTGGGAGGAGTCAAATTTGCAATCATGTTTTACAACTGCTGTGATTGGAGAAATTATATACAACCAGAAATACTACCCTGGAGTGACTACTTAAAATGAGCAGCTTGTTCTCAGTTTCATGCAGATTTGCTGTGAGGCAAAGCAAACTTGAAACGGAGCTGTCTTCAGCACATTTTAGTCCTTCTAGCCCTAGTTCCTGTTCTGTTGATTCCTTCTCATACAGTGAAGAATAGTATATAAATTGTATTATTTTAATGGCATAACTAAGAAAATTTTCTAATTACAAATGAGGATGCAACAAATTCTGTATTAACAAAGGTTGTTAATGGATCATTTGATCAAATGACTAATGGATAATGGTTCTTCTCAGCTCTAGTCTCATTTTTGAACTCGCTTTCTTCAAGATATTTGGAATCAATTGTAACAGCTCACATAACCTGGTATTTTGCTACACATGGTTCAATCATGATGCTTCTGCTCTTGGCTGTTGGTCTCAAGAAGTGTGGACAGTAAACAGCGACTTTTCAAACGGTACCAACAGTCCAGCCTAGTAAATTAATTATTGAACAGTCACTACCAAATGCTGCTGTAGATGTGTGCAGTTTGACAAGGCTGCTGTAATGTCCAGCCCTTTCAGGAAAGTAATTCTGTAAGGAAATTGCCTGCAATGGAAGTTATGGGACTCAGCTGGGTGACAGCCATGTCATGGCAATCAATACAAGAACAAAAAAAAATCAAATATTAATGAAAGATGGATTTGTTCAGGCACAGGATTGGTATTTTTTGTAAATGCCATTTTACTTCCACCGTCTGTTTCCAGTCAAGGCTGAGTATAATCTCACTGACACTAAACTCAAGGTGACATTTCTCATTTCAATTATTTCCTGAAGTGTCTTCCTCCTCCTTTTTCTCCCACCTCTTGTCAAGAACTGCAGGCAACATAATGAAATACTCCATCAACTATGGAGTCTAGGGTCTGAAGAAGCAGGAGACAGTTTTGTTATGCTTTATGAATGTAGAATACATCCTAATTTGAAAGCCAGTGTGAAGCTTAGAGGAGGATCTTGGCTTCAGAAAAAAATTATCAGGATAATTTGAAAGAAGTCTGAATATTTAACAAATTCACTGTTAATTACATATAAGTTGGCAGATTTCAAGATAAGAATCACAGGGATGGCTATAATAACAGCTAACACTTACTGAGCAATTATGCTGGATAAATAAAATCTCTTGTTTTCTAAGTAAACGGTAGCCATTTTTAATCATGTTTATGTGATCTGCCAAAATTTTGCTTTTGATTGCTTGTTCTACATAATGTAGAAACAGAAAATATTATACAAGGGGAAAAGGCAGTAAGAGTAATTATTTGATGTTTCTTATACAGGCAACATCTTGTTAAATAGTTTCTGAATTGACTATTTGGACTCAGTTGAACAATTATTAAGTAACTGTGTTGAAGGACTGTCTAAAGGAATTGAGCTGATTGATTCCATTAAAACAAGTAGATGCTACCAACCTTTAGAAATAGAATACTTGCCAGTTATTGATATTTTGGTCAATTTCACAAAGACTCCTAAAATAATGACTTTTTACTTGATTTGGAATGGATGATAATTACGTATTTTGCCTGGAATGTACAAAAGGAAATAGTTCTTTAGATCCTTAACAATTAAATATAATATATTTAATTAACAGATGATGAAGGAAAATTCGGACTGACCATAGTGTTTTGTTAACTTCAATTTGAATTTTAAAACAAATTAGTTGAAGACAAAAGTGACCAATACATATAGGAATAGTGTTGCAATGTAAAAATATTTTTCAGGTTTTTACTAGTAGCCTAGTATAAAAAAAGAGAAATCAGGAGAAAACAATTTATTATTATTATTATTATTATTATTATTATTATTATTGTTATTATTTATTTTGTCCCTTCCTTTCTCTTTCTCTTCCTGACTGTGGTAGAGAATGAATAATGGCTCATTGAAGATGTTCACATTCTAACCTCCAGACCTGTGAATATGTTGCCTTACCCGGCAAATGGGACTTTGCAGATGTGATTTAATTAAGAATATTGACATGTAGACATTATCCTGAATTATTGAGGCAGGGCCATTGCACTCACAACGTAACCAAAATGCAGGTTCAGTGGCTCACTGCTTGCAGAATCCGATTGACAAGAGTGAGGTCTGGTATAAAGAAGTAGCACAGGCTTCCTGCCTTAAGTGTGCCACCTTCCTTTTGGAGTAAAAAGCAGGTGCTTTTAAAAAGGGAGGTGGCATGAATGACAGTAGGAGAGGGAATGAACAGGTGAGGAACCATGTGACTTGCTTTGGTTGTAAATTGACTATTGTCTTTCAAGGCAATCTCCTGGTGGGAGAGAGTTCTGCTGTGGAGCTTTTAAGTAAGCACAGTTAGATAAGCTTGCCCTGTAGGGCGTGTCTGGTGAGATGAAGGTAAAAGGTTAAAATTGCATTTCTAAAGAGCTAAGTAGGAAGTCAGGAAGAGGAGAAAAAGAAGAAAGAGAAAAGAGAGCAAAAAATAAAACTAGCTCTTAGAAAACTGGAGGTACTTGATTACAATAAGGGTTCTTGTAAAAGGGAGGCAGGAGAGTCAGCATTCAAGAAAGGGGAGAGTAGAAGAGGAATGGGTGGAGTAGGCTATTGCAAGAAGCCAAGGGATGTGGGTGGCCTCTAGAAGCTGGACAAGGCAAGGAACAGGGTCTCCCTTACAGCTCCAGAAGGAATGCAGCCCTGCCAACAGCTTGGTTTTAGCTATGACAGCCACTTTTAGACTTCTGACCTATAGAATTGCAAGATAAATGTATTGTTTTTAGCCTCTAAGTTTATAGCAATTAGAGAATTATTAATACAATTTCAATACCCTCCCTTCTGTTTCCTAGCCTATACCCTCTGCTCTCCTTCCTCTTCCTTCCCACTTACTCTTGCTCTTTCTTCTACCAAAATTTCTTAAAATATATAATAGTGGAAAAAAACAAGACCAAAACCTTTGTCTGTAAATGAAGTAGAGTATTTAGACAATAAAAAGGCAGGAAGTATTACATTCTGCAGACCCTTTGAAGGGAATAAACAGCGGGGAGAGAAAATGGGGATTGTGTTTCCTTTATTTACATGGTAGTTTGTGAAGATCTTGTTAAGGAGGTGACATTTATGTGACAATGTCAACACTTAGAAGAAGCTACATACAAAGGAGCTATGAGTGGGTGGAATGGGCTGAGTAGAGGGTGTTGATTGTCTGTCTTGAGAAACAAGGCCAATATGAATCAGGAAAGAGTAGGCAAAGGGGTTCAGGTTGCTTTTTAGGAGTGAGACTCAGTCTTGTTAAAGTAATCTCTCTTTTAACCTTAGTGAGTGTAAAAGTCTCTCTCTCTTCTACACAGGATTTCAACATTAAGGTCAAGCTACCGAAATTCTTGTTCCTCAAGAAATGGAGGAGGTTTTATTAGACTGGCCCCATGTTCCGTTCTGCATTGGGTAATAATGTCTAGTAACATAAAGGTCTAAGAGCGGCTGTGGAAAGCTTACTCGGCTGACTTGGCTTTGAACTTCACTGTTAAGAAGGCTGTGGCTGCTGAGCATGGCCTCTTATCTTGCACACACTGCATGATTAGGGGTTCAATGGATGGTGTAGATTATCTTTCTATTCTCTTTCTGCGTTTGAATTTTTTTGTTTTCAGTTGTGTTTGAACTTAATAGAACAATCTCCAGAGGCTTCACTTTCTCTTGATGAGAGTTTTTATTCCAATATGGTACCAGGTAAGGGTTCTGATGCCATTTCTTATTCTCCTCTCTACCTCAGGTCTTTTTTAGTTATTTATTTATTTTTAAAACAGAGTCTCATTCTATCACCCAGGCTGGAGTACAGTGGCACCATCTCAGCTGACTGCTCACTCTGCTTCCCAGGTTCAAGCAATTCTTGTTCCTCAGCCTCCAGAGTATCTGGGATTACAGGCACACACCACCACACCTGGCTAATTTTTGTATTTTTAGTAGATATGGGGTTTTACCATGTTGGCCAGGCTGGTTTTGAACTCTTGACCTCAAGTGATCCACCCGCCTTGACCTCCCAAAGTGCTGGGATTACAGGAGACACAGTGCCTGGACTTCACCTCAGCTCTTAATTTTATACCATAAACTGGGATTTGAGGGGATTATGGATAATGTAAGTCACTGAATGCTTTCCTTTGTATTATTCAAGTAATTGTAACCAATAGGCACTTTGAGTTGAGTTATACGGATAATAATTGCCCTCTTACTGTTGTTGTTTAATCCTATATTCCAGATTTTGACTTATTATTACAACAGATAGCAAGGTATACATATAAATATAAAAGAACTAGAATAACCATTGAAAGTAAGTCAGGTCATTTACAACGTAACTTTGCATTAATGTATAATTGCTTCGTTTCTCTTATTACGGTTTTGAAATTGTCCTGTCTCATAGTTGAATTGTCAGCCTCACCACCCACTTACTCCTTGACTTTCCCTGTTCACTCCAACTTCTTTCTCAAAGGTCTAGCATGCCCTCCTAGTAGTAAAATTTGGTAATGTTCCATCCCTTACTTCTCATCATTTGTCTTACATGTGACATTACAGATATCCTTTTCTTAAAATATTTTCTGCCAATAGCTTCTCTAATGCTTTGCTGCTGTTTTGTGTTTACTTTTCTGGATTTTCTTCTTCATCTTTGTATGTTCCTTGTCTGACTCTTCTTTCATCCTTAAATACAAGGATTCTTCTAGGATCTATCTTTGATTGTATTTTTATACATTTGACCTACCAATTTCATAATATGGCATTTCTGTATATACCACGTTGACACTTCTTATCTCCAATCTTAAGTCTCAATGGGGCTGCATTTCTAGCTGCCTGTAATAGATTTCTACATCCCAAAGTCCTTCTGGTGCCTGTTAGGGGCTTGCAAAACCTCTCTCCATTTAGCCTTAAAGTGGATCTAGCCCTCTAAGCAATCTATTCCACGTCGCAGATTTGTGACTCTTCATGTGTACATGAGGAGTGCCATGTGGCTTACATTTTAGGGCTCCAAGCACCATGGCCTGGAAGCTTCATCTCTGGAAGTGTCTACAGTTTTCTCTAGACTAAATTCTGCAAAATCACTGAAATGATTGCGGGAGTTGTCCAATGAGAGTCAGACAGAAGCATATATGTATTATGACACTCTGGGCACACACAAAGAATATATCATTGTACTCCCAAGGCAGGGAGCAATTTTATCTGGGCCCACCCTTGATAGGATGTGTTCTTTCATTCTTTCCCTGCTTCATCTTCCCAAGCCACTTCCAGTGACAGGCTGACTGTATAGGCATAAGAGAAGTCACACAATACTCCTTTATCTCCTCTTTTCCTGTATCTCCCATTATGAATGAAGGGAATTTGAGTTTGCTGGAATGCGATACATGATAACTTGGCCTTTATAGATATGATCCCAGGAAACACAAATGGTCGTCATACAATGGGTCTCTAACCATGCACAGCTTTAACTCGGTATTCCTCTAAATAAACTAATGCTTTTATTTCCTAATAGGCTTCTGAAGTGCGTTTCGTATTGTTGTCAGTGGAATCACTGACCATCCAACCAATTTCTCAAGCTGTGAATAGTAAAGCTGTCTACGTTCTCATTAGCATGCGACTGAAATACCATCACTGTGGGATAAGAGTCTGTCTAAACTGAAGTCATGACTGTGGGAATGGAGAGGGAGGGACAAGTGCAGAAAATAAATTAAATGATAAACTTAATGAGACTTGAGAGTTCGTTATGAAGAAAGGGTGAAGGAGAGGGTGGAGTTGGATAGCAATAATATTTAACAATCATTGAACTTTTACTTATGTGCTGGGCATTATTCCAACTTCTGCCCATATTATCTTCATTAAGGAATTGTAGATAGGTTAATGTTGAAGTTTTAACCTGAACCAGCTGGTGGTAAAAGTCAGTGCCACTCAAAAGAAGGTCCACAAATCAATGTAGGTCCGTAAACTGTTTGCATTCATCCATGACATTGCACAGAAACTGAAAGTGAGCATTAGAAACGTTTATGGCAAGTTGATGGAGTGACTTTATGTCCGTTGAATGTAATAGTAAAAATGTTGTCTTATGTTTTATGTTTTTGTTTTTGTATTTTAAGTTTCATGTCATTCATTTTTATGGCATTTCATACATGCATCTGTTATTTATATGCATATGATATTTTGACAGGAAACATGACACCTCTGGATCAGAGAACAGATTATTTATTACTCAGTTCTCTCAGTCTCAGTCCTTTTTGGATGATACAATGAGAACAGGGCAAGAACCCTGAAATTAAGAGACTTAGAGCTTACATAGAGTGACTGGAATATTGACCTATCCTCGCCATCTAGAGAGAGAAACACTTATTCCCAAATATAAACAAATATTCTCCAGGGAGGCAAGAGGAATGTGGTCCATAGCTTTCCTGGAATATAAGTCAGTGGTTCTAGGAGAGGTAAATCTCTATCTCTCCAGAGAAATATACTATCTTTAGCTTCCAATGTATACATTCCACTAAATCGTCTTTTATTTAAGCTCACCAGTTTGCAGAAAGTTCAGACAAAACATAAATGTGAAAATATTCATGGAGAAGAAGCTCCCAAGAGTATTAAAAAAGAGTCCCACTCCAAAGTAGTTTGAGGAGCACTAGAGTAAGTGACAGAAGAAAATCAAGATGTGAAGCTCAGTTTGCTGAGGGGCAGGGTGAAGAGTTTGATTTAGATGACATTTCCTAGAAAGGTAGCTCTAGTGCTGAGAAGAGAGGAAAGACAGACTTTTACAAGTCATCCTTAGAATGACATTTAAGACCGGAATGAGTAGAAAATACCTCTACTGTACAGAGAAGAAGAAAGAAGAATGTTAAAGAAACAAAACTTGGATAAGCATTGGGGTTAATAGCAAATGGGATTTTAAGTGGAGTGCCCAGAAGAAGTTAGGGTGGGCATCTAGATAAAGCCAAGGAAGGTTCAAAGAAAAACTGTGGTATAGCAATTGTCAGGGCCTGGGAGCAGTCCATTGCCTTTAGCCGGAAGACTCCTCACCAGATAATTTAAGATACCGGCGGGGCGTGGTGGCTCACGCCTGTAATCCCAGCACTTTGGGAGGCTGAGGCGGGTGGATCACAAGATCAGGAGTTCGAGACCAGCCTGGCCAAGATGGTGAAACCCCATCTGTACTAAAAATACAAAAATTAGCCAGGCGTGGTGGTGGATGCCTGTAATTCCAGCTATTTGGGAGACTGAGGCAGGAGAATCGCTTGAACCCAGGAGGTAGAGGTTCCAGTGAGTCATGATCATGCCATTGTACTGTAGCCTGGGCGACAGAGCTAGACTCTGTCTCAAAAAACAACAACAACAACAACAACAAAAACCTACCAATTGCAATTCCTTCAGCCCATTTCACGAAGTCCTCTCTTTTTTGAATGCTATTAATAATCCATCTGAAAACCAAATGCCTGCCAGAACTAGCTCTCAAATTAGTTTCTTTTGGTTAACATTTGAAAACCTGGAGCTTACTCATAAAATTTTACATTTTTGGTTTCTCTCTCTGAGAAAAGAAAGATCCATCACACTGAATCTGCATTTCTCATTAGATAAGATTTCTGTTATTCACAGTTTCATTACCTCCAAAATATTCACTCTCTCTGGCCTTGAACCTGAATGACTGTTGCCATAGGATAAGCATCATGTTTTCTTTTGCTGGCTTTACTTAAATACATGATTTACCTGGCCACTTTAATTAATACAGTATTTTTTGTTAGAAATTTTCCTTTTAGACCCAGCATGGTGGCTCACGTCTATAATCCTAGCACTTTGGGAGGCCAAGGTGGGCAGATCACAAGGTCAAGAGATCGAGACCATCCTGGCCAACATGGTGAAACCCCATCTCTACTAAAAATACAAAAATTAGCTGAACATGGTGGTGTACACCTGTAGTCCCAGCTACTTGGGAGGCTGAGGCAGGAGAATCACTTGAACCCGGGAGGCACAGGTTGCAGTGAGCTGAGATCATGCCACTAAACTCCAGCCTGGGTGACAGAGTGAGACTCCGTCTCAAAAAAAATTTCTTTTAACATATACATTCATATCTTTAAAAGTATCTGAAACAGTTTGGTGCCAGAAATTGATCTAGCAGTGACTTGAAAGGGCTAAGGTTTAAATCTCAGCTATAACATACCCCAGTTCTGGCAGACAGGATGATGTGTCACTAGAAGTGGTAGCTTCTGCTCAGAGTGGTGAGTTACTGCTGGAAAGTGGTTGCCCAGCCAGATGTCACATTTTGTTTTTTTAAAGCTCTTTTGCATCTAGGGGAAACCATGTAATCTGTGCTGGGAGATAAAATGTGAGGCAGTCATGTGTGTCACATCATAACCTAGGAAGTCTAAAAATTAGGTTTGTTTTCTCCACACTCAATGCTTAGCTGTGGTGGTCTCATAGCCCATATTTGACATATGACCTTTAGCCTCATAAAATGCACCAAACATGCATCCCTGAGTCATTGCTTGCAAAAGAGCTGCCCAACAGTGATGGAGTTTGCATGACCTGGAATGTTTGAAATGGACCTCATTGGAGAGAGAAATACATGTTTAATATGTTAAGTTACTGAGATTTTAGGATTGTCTCATACTGCAGTGAGCCTCTTGACTAAAATGGCAGTTATATGATGTTGGATGAGTAAATTTACCTTGGTGCCTCAGTTTCCTCATCTGTAAAAATTGAGAGGAAAAGGCAGGATACCTCATAGAACTGGGAAGATTAAATGGGGTGATTTGTATGAAACATTTAGAAGAGTACTTGCCAGAGTGTAGGCATTCAAAAAGTCTTAGCTGTTGCCATTCACATCTGTTATTTCTGCTTCATTACTGTAGCCAAAGATGGTCTTTATAGAAATGGGACTCATTCTATTTCTTTCCAAAATGTGGTCAGACCATACAGCCAAATTAGGCAAAGCCTAACATTTCCCTTTAGAAATCTAAGTAGATATTTCCACCAAGGAAGTAGAAAACTTTGTGTTTTTAACTTGCCACAAGAATCTAGGTAATTGGATAGGATTTGAGATGGTCATCCTCTCTACATTCCTTAATTTTTGTTGGGTTGAGTCTGTCTAACCACCACACTGATGATGGCCAATGGAGAAAAATGTGGCAGAGTCCGATGAAAATAGATGAATCCTGAATCCAGTTGTTATTCTCACTGTTTGGCAGGGACAACACCATGGTGAGAAATGGCCATTGTGTTGCCTATCTCAAATCTGATCCTCCTGTGCCAGGCACCTGTGTTTATGAAATAGGGAAACTCAGTGCAGAGAACTCTTCTCACTGGGATGACTGACTGAGGGCTTGGGCATCCTTGACTCTGGGGCTTGTAAAGTGTCATCTTGTCTCACACATTCTATCCTGCTGCTATCCTGGACAGTTCCCATGGTCCCTACAGGTATTGGCAGGGATGGAGCCAGAGGACAGCCCTTCATGAAGCTTTGTGCAGTTGGAATGCCCTCCTGTGATATGAGAAGACATGGGGAAAGAAGAGCATGGGGACATTTAGACCACTTCTAGAAACTCCAATAGCTCGTAGGAACCTATCTTACAGGATAAAACCTACCCATTTTTTCCCTAGTTAGACTGAGTCAGGACTGTGATTATTCGAGCACTGATACCCCTGAACTGACTCAACCCTTCTCTTCCCTTCAGGTTGATTTGAATCCATGTTTATTCTTAAGTGAATGTACTTTTCCTTGCATTAATTTAAATAAAAATCAACCCTGGCTTTATATAAGCTCATATGGAACTCATAAGTGGTCAACATATCCATCACTCCATTTATGATTTGCTTATTTATTAAAGGACCATGAGGAGTGCTCCTGGGCTGGTCAGGCAGTCTCGGAGCCCTGGCCCCAGCAAGCCCCTGTGTCCTCTACCAACCCTCACACTGGTTTCCTCCCAGATGGCAGCTCTGGAAGAAGCTTGTCAGCACTGGGAAGGAAACCAAGCAGATAATCAGAAAACCATACGTTCACCAGGAATGGGTATTTGGAGTGTAGCAAGTTCAATTTGCCAGATAATTTGCTTCCCACAGTCAGCCTTACCTACAGCACAATGAAAGACATTTCAATTTAAATTGCTTCCCAGCTCCAATCAGCATTAATTTAATAATACATATTCAACAGATATAAACACTTCAAATGGCTAGAAAATGCGAACAGATCCTCATGTTTAAGCTGATATTGATGCCTAAATATATTTATCGGTGATGGCAATGGAAATGTTTTTCCTTTTAATTCCCCCCTCCCAAATAGGAATATGAAATCATCTGCAAGCTGCTAAGGGATTTACATACTGGCTGGGTTGGGAGAGCTTTCAGCTACTTTGCTTTGCATTTCTGTGTGTTCACTAAGGTTTTCTCTGCTGGCCTTCACTCTGATGAATTTCTTCTCTGGACAGGACCCAGACTTTCCTTTTCTAATTGGTCGAAAGTAACTCAGCTCAACCCACAAGGGTGCTTTTTCTTCCTTCTTCGTGGAACAAGAAGGGAGGCTGTGGAGCTTGAGAACATTTTTAGCACATAGACAAGAGGGGCCACACAACAGCTCTTAAGACAAACAGAACATCCTGGAATAGACTGCACCATTGTCAGAACTGGGGAAGATAGCCTGGAGGCTGCACCTCTCGTGTTGCAAATGGAGAAACTGAGGAAAGGAGCCTGGCTTAGAAGGTTAGGCGAAGCAAGGACCAGAATTCAGGCTTCCTGACTCTAAGACAGCAGACATCCCCAAATACAGCTGTCACTCAGGTAAAAAAAACACACACACACGCACACACAAAAAGAATGCATGCGCAACTAGGGTAGCCTTTTTTTTTTTTTTTTTTTTTCTTTTTAAGTCAGGCTCAGAACAGTTTGGTTCAAACAAAATAGTATAGCAGCTGAAAAAATAACTAAATGTGAGGGTTTAATACAAAAGCTAATGGTAGTAATAATGGTGGAGGGAACTATACATTCTTGGTCAAAGTATAATTTTCAAAAAGTTAAAAACATGACCCTGATACACATGTATAGGTCAGTTTCAGTTCATTGATAAGGGAACAAATGAGATGATAAAGCTGGTTGCAAAAGTATTTGAAGAATCGGGAATTTATAGACATTTTTAAAATGTGAGCATACGTTTTCTTGGTTACATACAAAACTGGTTAATGTTTCACAGAGCAATAAAACTTAAAACCCTGATATTTGGGGACATCTCTTTTACTAGACATAAATCAACAAATTAACATGTAAGTTCACACTGTCTGGGCTTCTGTCAAATACTAAATAGCTATGTCAAACACATGTACGGGCTTCTACAGAATTAAATAATCCTTGAGTAAACCTTTTAGGCGAGGCCTCAGTATGTTATTGATTAAACATGCCCCCCTCCTTCATCCCACACTTACCTCCTCAGCACCTTATTTCCAGGTGTTGGGTGATTATCAAAGCAGATTTCAAAGTTTTGGATCATAATAGCAGCAGGACTGTATAATTACACTACATTTTTCTATTTCTAATACCAAAAACTGCCCCACCAGTCCCATGCATGCCATTTGTCTTTTTCTACTTCTCTAGACTTAAATCTTTAGGCTGCTTAGACTCCTACCTTTCTTGCTTTATCTCACTGGATCCTATCTCTGCCTCCTTCCAACTCAGTAGTTCTTTCTCTTTCCAATGTTAGTCTTACAGGATCCTTAGACTTTTAAAATCCCTCCTGTTCTGGATCTTTCTAGTGATCATAAGGTCAAAAACTGTCATACTAAAAACAATTTCGTAGTAAAGGTGAACAGTAGGGTCAGACCTAAAAAGCAAACACAAATTTTGGGAGCTGGGGGAAGAAGGAAACAGTGGGGAAGAAGTTAAGGATATGCAAGCATCAGATACCTTATTGTATTAACTGTATTATACCAACACAATTCGCACCCAGCAGTGAGCCTCTCAGAAGTGCAAGATTCTGGGAAGGATGCAAGAGTTGACTTTCCCGGGGCCAATGTACTGATTTAAGATAATATCAATCCTTCCCTATCAGTGGTATACCTTCTTGAATTATCCCTGTACTTAAAACCACTTTGAAAATTCTTGGCTTTCCAGAGTAGTTTTTTGAGTGGATTTTCTTTTACCACTCAGTTTTCATGGATTTATAGTTATTATTAACTATTTGGCCCAATTATGTAGGCACACAAATGTCAATGGCAAAAGCAAGTTCTAATATTTTTTAAAAAGGGGTTTTGAAGATGACATTTCTTTGGATTTCTTTCAGGACTGAAGACAAGGAATGCATTTGCTGGGTGTAAATAATTAAAGACATCTCTGCTTTCAATTGGACTCAGTAAGTGCAGAATTTGTTTATTTTTAAAATAGATCAAAGAAGCGGAAGGGATGTGAGGCTTGAGGTTGGAAGACCTGGGTTGTCATCTGGAGAGACTCCTAGGTAGCTGTGTGGCCTTTGCAGGCTCAAGAGAGGAAGTGATCCTTTCCTTGAGTCACACAGGGAGTAAGTGATTGAAATTCTGTGTGTGCGAGGTAGATGGAAAGATGGGGGCATTATGGAAACCTACTCTTCTGTTTCTCAGTGCATGGTTTCTTTGATTATTGCACATTATCTCTGGAGAAGGAATATCAAGGATTCTCCTGAACTTTATATTTTTAATAAAAGATATGGTAGTCCCCCATCATTAAGAGAGCTGTGTTTTGACTGATTTGCAAAAGCTGTAGGAGTAAGCAATGGTTGTGACCTCTAAACATTGAAATACACAGTCGACTGGAGGCTACTACCCTATCCCTCTCCTTGTTAATCCTGATAGCTTCCCCCATGCCAAGAAAATGATGGTTTTGAGCAAGAGGACTAGAAAGTAGCTCACGGGCTGATTCAGTCCATGAGTTTCCTAGACTGGATACCATATTCTGGGTGTATTATCAGGAGTCTCCTCACCCTTGGGATGTCCACCCCCTAGCAGGTTAATTCATTTAGAGAAATTGTGGGGAAGGGAATGTTGAAGTGCTCACTGATGCACCCACAGTCTCTGTAGCCTATGTTCCTCATCCCCCCCACAGCAGTCAACACTGATAAGTGTGTTTTGTATTTCCTAAAAGGATCCTGCATATCCCCCAGAGGTACAAGTTATTGTGATTCTGGGGATTTGCTGAGCTCAAAGAACTGAGGCTCATATCTGAGCTCCACAATGGTGAAACCCACCTCTGTTCTGTTTTCTGCTATTTGATAACTTCTTTCATACTGGAGATTCTGAGTTCTGGCTCTTGACCAAATTTTGGCACAAATGGCATGAAGTAACATCCCATCTCTGTGTTGCAAATATTAAAGCATATGGGATGCATAGGCCATTAGAATTTGTACAAATCAGCACATCATGGCTTGGGGGAGTGTGTCTGTGGTCTTTGAGATTTCTCATGAAAGTTGAGTGGAAGCTGTCACACAGAGTAACATTTTTCAAACTGTGATAAAGGGTCTTTTTGTTTTAAAAATTTCTAGTCCACTATAGGCTAACACTCTTATAAGACAATAACACAAAAATCAAAATACAAGTTCCTTGTTTTTAGTAGGCATAAAATTGTTCTTTCAATCTCTATAAATTCTGATTTTTTTTTCCCTCAATGTCAGTACCTTCTGCAGACCAGTAATAAACAACTTATAGGCCAGCACAATGGCCCGTACTTGGAGAAGCTCTTGTTGGGAGTGTATGTAGGAAGGTTCCATCTTTTTTAGCGTAGGGGAAAGGTTGCCTAAAAGTTGTAAAGCCCTCTACCCTGCCCATTCCCTCCAAGGGTTAGGACCCGTATACATAGAGTTTATCCTATGCAACTAGTGTGTAGAAAGATATTGTTTATGAAAATGAAATCAAGCTTTGAAGATTATTGGATTCTCTTGGAATCTTTCATAACAACAAAAAGTGATTTCACCATGCAGACAACCTTTATTTTAAGTTACCCATTACAATCCTTCTACAGAACCCGATTCTTTATTTTCCTAGCCAAATTTCCATCACCTTAAATCACTTTACCTATGATAAGTGGCTTAGGTCTCAGCATTGATGCATCAGTTTAGTGGCCACTTAAATGAAGGAGGTGGGAATGATTTAAGTCAGCGTGTGTTTTCCAAACATGCAATTTAAGAAGGTTGCAAACATGTAAGTGTTTAAAATGTAAAGAGATCTGTGTAGAAGCCAGGCACTTTGAAATGGAAATAAAAAAGCCAAAGACCTCAGCTAGATGCTTCACATAACAACTCAAATATTACATGAAAGAAGGAAGAAGGAAGACAAAAAAGGAGAAGCAGGATTCTGAAACTTTGCAATAGCTGATGTCCTTTGAAGGAGATGGATTTGAGGGGTCGGTACTAATCTTTAGAATCAGAAGCATTTGCATTGTTAACTGTATCAGAATCACTTAAATTCTTTTGTTACTTTAATGAGCACTTCCTTGATGGTTAAAATATTGTATCATAGCATTAACTAAGTGCATGTGCCCTTAACCTGAAATTAGTAAATAGTCAAGAAGATTGTAACTGGCTTGGTATAGAATTGGGGGAGATTTACTTCTGAGGCCTGCTGTAACTATGTAGACCAATTAAATGGAAAGATAATGCCATTGTGTGAAAAACTCACACAAAATAAACTATCACAAAGATGAAGTTGTACAAGGAGGTTTTGGGGATTATCAGAGAATTATGTAGATTCATAAATTGCAAAAGTGTTGATTTTTATCTAGCTATACTGAAATGGGAGAGTTCCCTGACCCACCTCACAGGATGTGTGACAGGGGTGTGGTTTGTCACTGCTCAAACCCCTTACAGGACAGGGAGCATGCAGACAGACAGGTGAAGGAGTCTAAGTGCGCGTGTGTTACAGTGTGCTCTTTTAGCCTTACTGTCTGTGAATGGCTTAAATGTTAGCCAGCTCAGTGGACCCTCTGCCTTTTTGCAAGGGCAGAGGACCAGTGTGACAGCTTTCTATATCCCGAGTTCTTGTCCAGTGTACTGGAAGAATCAGGTCACACACAGACTTGAAGGATGGTGAATGCTGGGTTTTATTGGGTGGTGGAGGTGGCTCTCAGTGGGAGGGATGGGGAGCTGGACAGGGGATAGAGTGGGAAGATGATCTTCCCCTGGAGTTTGGCCATCCAGCAACTGATTCTCTGACCATCCCCAGCTGAACTCCTCCTGACATTCAGAGGCTCCTTCTCTGCCATGCCATTCTTCTGTTCACCTGCTCATCTTCTCCTTCTGAAGCCTAGAGTTTGGGTACAGAATATGGGGAATGGCAGGCCAAAAGGCAACTTTTTGGGCATGTAAACAGGAATGCCTGATCTAATTTAGGGCTGCAGGTTTCCAGGCTTGAGGGTGGGGCCTTTGCCAGGGAACCCACCCTCTTCTACCCAGTATTTCCCTGTCTCCTGTCCATATCAGTACTTAGCAAGACTTATTAATACTGAAATACATGATGCATGCCTTTTTGATGCCCTGACCAAACATAACTTACTCTATACTTAGACAAATGATGAAATAGTGCTGTAAAATACTTTATTAGAATGAAAGGAAGTCTTGCAGTTGTTACTTTTACTGGGTATCAGAATCGCCCAAAAGGCTTATCAATAATGCAGATTCCAGGGTGCAAAACCTCAGATATTTTGAGTCATCAGATGTGGGACAACATAAACTGCCTTTCTAAGCATACCAGGTGAGTTTGACACAAGTGGCTCCTGGAACACACTTTCAAAATTCATACAACTTCCTCACTGTATGAATGAAGAAATGGAAACTCCTTGTCTGTGTGAGCTTGGTGAAGCCACTTAAACTCTGAGGCAGAACCAAGACTGGAACTCAAGGATTGTGTCTCACCCTCATGCTGCCTGAGAATTACCTGGATCTGCAGCTAACCTGTATTTCTGTACAATGCCTTTGAAGCAAAAACATCTTTCACAATTTACAATTGGAAGGGTTTGTCCTAACCAAGGGTGACAAAAACAAGTCAAATGTTTAGCAGGTCATTGAGGTTGCTTTTAAAATTCAGCTTTAGATTTTTATCTTGGTGACTGCTCTGTATCTCCATAACCTCAGACACAGTCTGAGGATAGAAGGTGCAGACAACCTTTCTTTTCTTGCTCCAGGGGGGGGCGTGTGTGTGTGTGTGTGTGTGTGTGTGTGTGTGTTGGGAGCTAGAGAGCTCTTACCAGCTCAATTACCAACATGTAAATGAAGGTTCAAAATCAAAGCAACGGTCTTCTGTGTCATCCCAACAGCAGCTTTCTGATACCAGCTGGAGTCTTACAGTTCAATTCAATCCAGACAGAGCTAGCACAGACCCCACAGGTTGAAGGGCTGAGTTCCACAAGACCACCCCTACTTCACATATCAGCTCTCAATCCCAGATGCCCCCAAGCCCTCTGCACTTCTGCCCGGTTGGTGACAAATTTGGAAGTTTTCATGAAGTTACCCCGTCAGGTTTGATACTTTGCTACAACAACTCATAGAACTCAAGAAAGAGCTGTAGTTATAATAGTTTTATTATAAAGGGTATAACTCAGGGAAAACCAAGTGGAAGAGATGCAAAGTGTAAGATACAACGCTGTGGGAGAGGCTCAGCACTTCCATGACGTCTCCAGGTGTTGCAGCCTTGCAAACAGTGTGGTCACCAAGAAGGACATTCTACAAGCCTCTGTTTTCTGAATCTTTATTGAGGTTTCATAATGTAAATATGATGTTTGAAGTCACTGGCCATATGATTGAACTCAGTTTCCAGTTTGTCTTTCATCCCCAGCAACTGGAGGATAAGGCTGATAGTTCTCTAAACATGTTTGGACTTTCTGTGATCAGCCTCATCCTGAAGCTATTGATGGGCCTTGTTGTGAGTCACCTCACGTGTGGTCTAAGTGGCTCATTGTAAATCACAAAAGATACTCCTCCTACTGAGGAAATTCCAAATGTGTTAGGAGCTCTGTGCCAGGAACTCTGGGACAAAGACCAAATATATATTTGTATTATACTACATCTTTCAATTGTATTTTGAATATATACTGTGGTCAGAGAGGGCTATTTGTCTTATTGGCTAATCTGTAGCTTTGTGCAAAGACACATTTACTATCTGGGTCTGGACTGTGATGCATAAGAATATTGGAAAGGATTATGTGTGTAGTTTGCATTTCTTATATTAAAAATGATGAGAAACAAGATGGCTTTATAGATTTTGTAACTGCCTAAAGGCTATTATGATATGTAAGGGAGAATAGATTTATATAGGATAGTACCTTGTTAGGAATATTAGGCTGTAGTAATAAATAACATTCAAATGGTACTTCACAGTTTATAATGTACTTTCATAAGCATCATAATCAACTGCTAACATTTATTGAACACATCCTTGGGTCAGATTCTGTACGAAGTGTTTATATGCATAATAATTCTAGCTTCTATGCTTTATAACTCTATTAGGTAGGCACTATTACTATCCACATCTTGCTAATGAGGAAACCAATGTGCATACCAGGTTAAATAACTTGTTCAAGGTCACAAATTAGCATCGCAACTTGAACCCTCGTCCATTTGACCCGGAGCCGTAAATCATAATTGCAATCTCTATACTATAACCAGAAAGTAGAAAGCAGAGGAGTGAATTCCAAACTAATAGCCAGAGTACATTCTAGTCTTTGTTACAGAGACTTTCTATTTGACCTTGAGCTTCTGAATCTCTGATTTCTCTTTTCACTTTGTTGGGCAGGGCACAGGTTGAAGTAGATGCTCTCTGGCACTTTGAGCTGTGTCACTGGTGATCTGATGCCTGAGTTTGGCTTCTGCTGTGGTTTTGGGATTGGTAAGGAAGCAGCATTGTTGTCTGGGTTAAATTCTCGAGATTTGTTGTCTCACAACCATGGAAAACTAGGATGCAGACACACAAGAGTAAGGTTCAGAGCAGAAATGTAATAGGCAAAAGAAAGAGAAAAGCTCTCTTGCTACAGAGAGGTCTCAGAGAAAATGAGTTGCCACTTCTGCAGTGAAGTGCAGAAGGTTTTATAGGTGAGCTTGAGGAGGCGGTGTCTGATTTATATAGGGCATGAGAGATTGGTCGGACCAGGTGTGTAATTTGCGTAGTGTGTGAAAATCTGGCCACTCCCACTCTAATGTTTTATCATGCAGGTGGGTTCTCTACCTGGCCAGCTCCATGTTGCCTGTTTCTTACTCTACATGTGGTGACAAAGAAAAGAGAAGATGAAGCCTCCATGTTGAACATGCCTGTCTTCCAGGTAGCCCTTTTCTATTGGCACAGCTGCCGGCATTCCCCCATGTTAGCTTCCAGCTTGCTTATCCATGTCTGTAGCGCAATTTTTCAGGCTACTCTTTGTTAGAAAAGAAATGATTTTGGGGCTCCTTTTTGTTAAAAGGGAAATTCCACTGAGAATTCTGTTGTCCTTGCTATCTTTCTCAACAATTTCGTTTTAGCTCCTGTATCAGTAACAGTTTATAAATCTGAGAACTTGGAGGGTGAGGGGCAGGTTCCCTGAGAAACTCTAGAACCAGTACCCTATCTCCCTTAATGCCATAGTTTCTAGTCCCAACATACTCTGTGCCAACATTTTTATTTTCTGTGCTTCTCTCTGAATTCAGATGAAGACCATTTCATAGAGCCATATAGGCAATGTAAATGCATATTTCAAAATAAACAGAGTCCTGGGACAAGACCTGCTAAACCCATAGACTCAATATCAGTTTTGATTTTTCACTAATGGTTGACATCTAGGGCATTTGGGCTCCTGTTTTTCCCTCCTGCTCATACAGAGCACTGGACTCATTCACATAGATCTGAGGTTTTGCTTTCTGGCTCTCTTTAACCAACAGGCTTGATTTTGGGCAAGTAGCTTAGCTTCTTAACCTCAATTTCTTCATGTGTCAAATGATAATAACACTCACCTCAAGGGATTACCAGGAGGATAAAATGAAAGAGTCTGCTGAAATAAATGTTGATGACTTAAATCTGGCTTGACCCTTTAAGAATGATGTTTTACCACCCCCTTCCCCCATTCTCCTAAGCCCATAAGCAGGAATACACAGGGGGTCTTGGACAACCTGCTGGACTGAGGGGGCCCTGCACTTGCTCCTGACTCTTTTATTTCCAAACCTTTCCCCACACATCTCAGCAGGATCCTGTTGATAGAAGGAAAGGAATATTCTTGAGAGTAGGTAGATAATTCCTCCTCTTTAGTTCAGAAGCAGACTTATTTCCACTGTTGAAAGCTTTCCCCAGTGCTTTAAATGGCCTTGGGATTAAGAAAAAGCTCTTAACCCTGGCATGGTGGCTCATGCCTGTAATGCCAGCACTTCGGGAGGCTGAGACAGACTGATCACGAGGTCAGGAGATCGAGACCATCCATCCTGACTAACACGGTGAAACCCCGTCTCTACTAAAAATTACAAAAATTAGCCGGGCGTGGTGGTGGGTGCCTGTAGTCCCAGCTACTCAGGAGGCTGAAGCAGGAGAATGGCATGAACCCAGGAGGCGGAGCTTGCAGTGAGCCAAGATTGCACCACTGTGCTCTAGCCTGGGCGACAGAGCAAGACTCCATCTCAAAAAAAAAAAAAAAAAAAAAAAAAAAAAGAAGTTCTCCGGGACCCTGATGAAAGGTGACCCTGAATCTCCCATCCTTATGGTGGATGTGACCTCTGAGGAGAGCCTCAGAGACAGTACACAAATCTATGTGGACTTCTAGGACTCCAACACCCTTGCAGGGTAACTTTTTACCACAGCAGATATGAGAAAGCCCAGATCCCCTTGCTGAAGAAGGACTGATGCCTTACCATAAGGCAGTGTGGTCTAGCAAGTATTTGAACTCTGACAGACTCCCTGGATTCAAGTCCTGGCGCTGCACTTGGGCCACTTACTTCATTTCCCTGTGCCTCAGTTTCTCATCTGTACAATGCTGATAATGGTAGCTCCCTCATAGGGTCACAATGAGAATGTCTGACATATGTTAAACAACATGTGCTTTTGCTACTAAATATTTACACTAACATAAAGAAGGTAACCTATTTCCCTATTACTCTTGATACTTCAATAATAGTAACATTATCAAGAATCAGAAAATTATGGCAAAGTAGAGTTTGTACAAGCTTTATTTGAATTTCTCAAAGATGTTATAAAAGATTATTCTGGATGATATGAGCACAGACTTTGTTTTTCTTAATTTTGAATTTATTGTACTTGGAAGAATAATATATCTAGTCCATGAGTTCATGGGTTTGCCCTGGACGAGGCCAAAGTCTGGTAGTGGGAATATAAGGCCCAATTTGAGTGAGGAACCAGGAGAGTTTCCTTTGGAGAATTTCAGGTTGTGAGATGTTCTTGATGAGAATTTATGGCTCTGTAAGTGCTTAGAAATCCTGTCATGCAAGATGCAACAGAGCCATGAATTTTCATTGACTTGTAATGAGATTACAGAGAAGACTCAATATTTTAAAACAATTTTGAAAAGTACTTTGAGAAGAAAAATGCCATCTTTATAGCTTAATATTAATCTTAGTTTTGTTTTTTTGTTTGTTTGTTTGTTTGTTTTTTCCCCCTTTGGGCAGTGTTTCAATGACACTAAACAGATTTTTTTCCTGAGACTAGTTCTCAATTTGCTTAATGGTAAAAACACCTAAGTAGAATCCCCTTCATTGTTGATAAAATCCTATTTCTGAGGATAAACTGTCATTTCAAAGGGAAAAATAATGCAGGCACGATTGACTGAAGGACCCAGAAGGGCTTGGTGCAGTGTCATCCACATTCACTACTTGCTTTCTACCCATTTCCTGGAGGATGGCCCACTGGTGGGCTTGCTGTGATGTGCTGGAGGAACAACTGCCAAGAAAATTCGATTGTCTCTTCTGGGGGCTGTGATATAAATACGGAGAGCATGAGGTTGACAGTAGACCTAGGTTCTCTTTCCAGTTCTGTCCCTTTCTAACTGTCTGACCTTGGGAGAGTCACTCAAATCTCCTAGGCATTCATGCATAGGTGGGAGGTACAGCTAGCACAGAGTTCAGAGGCATCTGGGTGTTGGGTCTTGGATGGTAGAGCTTTTTTTTTTTTTTTCCCCCCCCCGTGCAATGCTTCATATAAGACGAAATGCCACATGAAACATCTAGAAATTTTGCCTCTGTTTGAAACTTGGAAGATCCTATGACCTTGGTCCTACTCAGCAAAATCCCAATAGTGCTGAGTAGCTGTTGCTCACTTTAGGTACTGCATCCTTGGTCACCACCATTCCTGTTGACTCATATAATTCAGGTGCCACATCAACCTGGCCTCCTTGGTCATGTGTGTTGGTGACTTCCAGAACTCTTTTTTTGATTGATCAAAAGTCTCTGTTTCTACCTTCCTGGCTGCTTCAAGAATAGGCTGAGTTTGTCAGAGAAGCAATTTCTGGATTAAAAAAACACTTGTATTAACTTTTCACAATTTTTCCATATACGTAATATTGGTCTTCATAACTATGCCTGTTTAAGATTCAATTAGGTTTAGTGTACTTTTAAAAAATCTGTAACTTTTATGATGTTGGAGTTTCCACATTAAAATGATTGTTTTGATGTAACTTTGCAATAAGATCCAAGTTTTTTTCATTCTCTTAAATTATCAAAGGAATCAGAAATAACTTACAGAAAATGGCGGGGCAGGGGTGGGGGGAAGTGCTGGGGCTCACTGTTATTTGCTAATGTATTGCGTTCCTGCTCTCTGTCTTCAGGGAGCCTAGGAAAATATAATTGTTGGGGAAAAAGAGCATCAGGTAGGAGAAAAACCTAACAGATTAAGAAAAATAAAATGAGAAACACTGATTTAATAATGGGATATTATAACAATATTATTATATAACATCTGTGCTTCTCATTTTATATAATTATATACTGTATATTTTTTATAGTTATATATAATAGAGGGTTATTTTTAATTTTAATTGTAACAGGAAGCAAATATGGCATCCACCTTGATTTTAACTCATTTCAAGGTTCTGAAATTTGAGCAGTATGCTATGTTATATAATTTTCTTTCAGAAATAGCTTTAACTGGTTTAGAATTTAGAAGAAGAGTTTAATACTTGCCAAACTCCGTATGTGGTACAAATTTGTCTCAACTTCGTATATGACTTTAGTAACCCAATACAATGTTCTTGGAGTCTGTACTGCTGGGTGGAGAAAATCACTGGATTGGGTGTCAGATCAGACCTATCAAAACCCTAGCTCTAATACATGCTAGGGTCACAGAGACAGTAAGTTCTTATGGCTCATTGAGCCTCAGTCTCCTCTTTTGTAAAAAGGGATAATATTGGGACTTACAAAGAAGGTTATGAAAACCAAATAAAACAATCCCCCTACATCAGTTAGCATAGTGTCTAGCATTAAAAAGAAAAAAAAAAAATTCACCAGAGATATTTTTAGCTTGGGACCAGAAAATAATTATTAAGACTTGTATACTACTTCAATCCTCACAAGTTTTAAGAAATCATCTTGTTTTATTTAAATATATACTTTGACTATTTTTAAGCAACAAATGATATCTGTTCATGATTAGTGCTTTTTCCTACCAGCAGTGCATCATCAAAATTTGTGAGCAGATGTAGGTTACATTTATCCTCACCTCTGAACTAGGTTTTATTTAATACCCCCCACCTATTGTAGAAGTGAAATATTTTGCAGACACCCACTGCCAAATGAGAGGGGCTGACCTGCCTGATGTCACACAGCTGTTATAATATCCAAGTGGCAAGGTCAGGAATGAGAGGCAGGCAGGATGCTTCTTTTGTTGAGGTTGTTGGTGAGATTGTCTCTTATGCTGGGGAGCCCTTAGGCAATGATGTGATATTGTGTAGGCAAAAGACCTGAGGGACTGCATCTTCCACCTGCCATCTGGTTGTTATGGTGTCCTATTATTTGGCATAATCCCAGTCTTCTAGATTGTTAGGAAGAATTAAGCACTAGGAAGATCAGTATGCTTTAGGTATGTAAATTGCTAACATCCCAAATCCAAAAAAATGAGATGTCCTTTAAGAAATGAAAATTTAGCATGTTGTTGCTCTTCAGGCTTACAAAGAGTACTTAAGAGTAAAGGTTGCAGAGAAACCTCAGAAAACAACAAAGCCCATAAAATTCACTCCAGTGCAAATCAATACTTTTAACTTCAGCCTTTTAAGTTACTTCTTGGTTTCTTACTCAATTGGATTCCTAACTTGCTTAAAGAAGAAGGAAAAAGCGACAGTGAAACATCTGTAGAGGCAAAGGGAACCGTTCCCTCTTGGTTTTCATTCAAAGGAAGGACACATATGTAGATATTTCCTGTTTTTGTAGAATTATTGAAGGTATTTCTTTATATTTTCTTTGTTCCTTCTTTTGTTTTAACCTTTCTTTACGCTTTGTTTTAGTTGTACTTATTATAGGTATCGTATAGCTAGGTATTATTATTCCATCCTTAACAAGAGGATGCAATAAAAAGGCTAGTCAACATTATAGGGATTTTTGTTCATATGTTTATTTATTTATTTATTTTTGAGACAGAGTCTTGCTCTGTCGCCCAGGCTGGAGTGCAGTGGCCAGATCTCAGCTCACTGCAAGCTTCGCCTCCCGGGTTTACACCATTCTCCTGCCTCAGCCTCCCGAGTAGCTGGGATTATAGGCGCCCGCCACCTCGCCTGGCTAGTTTTTTGTGTTTTTTTTTTAGTAGAGACGGGGTTTCACCGTGTTAGTCAGGATGGTCTCGATCTCCTGACCTTGTGATCCGCCCATCTCGGCCTCACAAAGTGCTGGGATTACAGGCTTGAGCCACAGCACCCGGCCCATATGTTTATTTTTGCATTTTTCAAGCATATCTTTGCATTCATAAGGTTGATTAGTACTTTTTATTATCTACTAATAAGGAATTTTAACTAGAGTGTATATTTTGCTAGTGCTTTTATATTTTAAGTCATATTTAAACTCCTTAAAAACCTTTTTCTAACATTTTATTTTGAAAATTTGTTAGACATAAATAGTATAGTTGAAAGAATTTATAGTGCACATCTGTATAGTGTCTACCTAGATTCTACAATTAACTTTTTATTGTACTTACTTTGTCAATGAAGATATTCTGTTATGAAATCTTATTTGCCACTCTTTGCAACGGTGCTTAAACATTTTTCCAACTAAAAGAAAAAGTGCATTCAGGCTTTTATAATTTCTACCCAAAAAGAGGTGGTTGGGTCACTGGCAAGATGGCTGAATAGGAACAACTACAGTCTGCAGCTCCCAGCAAGATCAACGTAGAAGGCAGGTGATTTCTGCATTTCCAACTGAGGTACCTGGCTCATCTCATTGGGACTGGTTAGACAGTGGGTGCAGCCCATGGAGGGTGAGCTGAAGCAGGGTGGGGCATCACCTCACCTGGGAAGTGCAAAGGGTCAGGGAACTCCCTCCCCTAGCCAAGGGAAGTCATGAGGGACTGTGCCATGAGGAACGGTGCATTCCAGCCCAGATACTATGCTTTTCCCATGGTCTTTGCAACCTGCAGACCAGGAGATTCCCTCGGATACCTACGCCACCAGGGTCCTGGGTTTCAAGTACAAAACTGGGCAGCTGTTTGAGCAAACATGGAGCTAACTGCAGGAGTTTTTTTTTTCATACCCCAGTGAAACGTGGGACACCAGATAGACAGAACCGTTCCCTCCCCTGGGATGGGGGCTGAAGCCAAGGAGCCAAGTGGTCTAGCTCAGCAGATTCCACCCCCATGGAGTCCAGCAAGCTAAGATCCACTGGCTTGAAATTCTCACTGCCAGCACAGCAGTCTGAAGTTGACCTGGGATGCTGGAGCTTGGTTGGGGGGAGGGGCATCCGCCATTACTGAGGCTTGAGTAGGCAGTTTTCCCCTCATAGTGTAAACAAAGCCCCCCGGGAAGTTCAAACTGGGTGGAGCCCACAACAGCTTGGCAAAGCAGCTGTAGCCAGACTGCCTGTCTAGAATCCTGCTCTCTGAAACAAAGGCAGTAGCCCCAGTCAGGGGCTTATAGATAAAACTCCCGACTCCCAAGGGGTAGCTGTGGGCACAACTTCAGCAGACTTAAATGTTCCTGCCAGCTGGCTCTGAAGAGAGCAGCAGATCTTCCAGCAGAACGTTTGAGCTCTACTAAGGGACAGACTGCCTCCTCAAGTGGGTCACTGATCCCTGTGCCTCCTGACTGGGAGACAACACCCAACAGGGGTGAACAGATACTTCATACAGGAGAGATTCGGCTGGCATCTGGCGAGTGCCCCTCTGGGATGAAGCTTCCAGAGGAAGGAACAGGCAGCAATCTTTGCTGTTCTGCAGCCTCCCTGGTGATACCTTGGTAAACAGGGTCTGGAATGGACAACCTCCAGCAGACCTGCAGCAGAGGGGCATGACTGTTAGAAGGAAAAAAAAACCAGAAAGGGATAGCATCAATGTGAACAAAAAGGACATCCACACAGAAACCCCATCCTGAGGTCACCAACATCAAAGACCAAAGATAGATAAATCCACACAGATGAGGAAAAACCAGTGCAAAAAGGCTGAAAATTCCAAAAACACAGAACTTCTCTTTTTCCTTCAAAGGATCACAACTCCTTGCCAGCAAGGGAACAAAACTGGACGGAGAATAAGTTTGATGAATTGACAGAAGTAGGCTTCAGAGTGGGTAATGACAAACTCCTCCCAGCTAAAGGAGCATGTTCTAACCTAATACAAGGAAGCTAAGAACCTTGAAAAAAGGTTAGACAAATTGCTAACTAGAATAACCAGTTTAGAGAAGAAAATAAATGACCTGATGGAACTGAAAAACAAGCACAAGAATTTTGTGAAGCATACACAGCTATCAATAGCTGAATTGATTATGTGGAAGAAAAGATATCAGAGATTGAAGATCAACTTAATAAAATAAAGCGAGATGACAAGATTAGAGAAAGAAAATGAAAAGGAATGAACAAAGCCTCCAAGAAATCTGGGACTATATGAAAAGACCAAATCTACATTTGATTGGTGTGCCTGAAAATGACAGGGAGAATGGAACCAAACTGGAAAACACTCTTCAGGATGTTATCCAGGAGAACTTCCCCAACCTAGCAAGACAGGCCAACATTCAAATTCAGGAAATACACAGAACACCAAAAAGATACTCCTCGAGAAGGCCAACCCCAATATACGTAATTGTCAGATTCACCAAGGTTGAGATGAAGGAAAAAATGTTAAGAGTAGCCAGAGGGGAAAGGTCAGGTTGCCCACAAAGGGAAACCCATCAGACTAACAGCGGATCTCTTGGCAGAAACCCTACAAGCCAGAATAGAGTGGGGGCCAACATTCAACATTCTTAAAGAAAACAATTTTCTACCCAGAATTTCGTATTTAGCCAAACTAAGTTTCATAAGTGAAGGAGAAATAAAATCCTTTACAGACAAGCAAATGCTAAGAGATTTTGTCACCACGAGGCCTGCCTTACAAGAGCTCCTGAAGAAAGCACTAAATATGGAAAGGAACAACCAGTACCAGCCACTGCAAGAACATATTAAATTGTAAAGACCATCAACACTATGAAGAAACTACATTAACTAATGGGCAACATAACCAGCTAGCCTCATAATGATAGGATCAAAGTCACACATAAAAATACTTACCTTAAATTTAAATGGGATAAATGCCCCCAGTTAAAAGACATAGACAGGTAAAGATGGGTCTTGATAAAGAGTCAAGACCCATCAGTGTGCTGTATTCAGGAAACCTATCTCATGCAAAGACACACATAGGCTCAAACTAAAGAGATGGAGGAATACTTACAAAGCAAAATGGAAAGCAAGAAAAAAAGCAGGGGTTGCAATCCTAGTCTCTGATAAAACAGACTTTAAATCAACAAAGATAAAAAAAAGACAGAGAAGAGCATTACATAATGGTAAAGGGATCAATTCAACAAGAAGAGCTAACTATCCTAAATATATATGTTCCCAATACAGGAGCACCCAGATTCATAAAGCAGGTTCTTAGAGACCTACAAAAAGACTTAGACTCCCACACAATAATAATGGGATATTGAACACCCCACTGTCAATATTAGACAGATCAACAAGACAGAAAATTAATAAGGATATTCAGAACTTGAACTCAGCTCTGGACCAAGTAGAACTAATAGACATCTACAGAACTCGACACCCCAAATCAACAGAATATACATTCTTCTCAGCACAACATCACACTTATTCTAAAACTGATCACATAATTTGAAGTAAAATACTCCTCAGAAAATGCACAAGAACAAAAATCATAACAGTTTCTCAGACCACAGTGCAATCAAATTAGAACTCAGGATTAAGAAACTCGCTCAAAACCGCACAACTACATGGAAACTGAACAACCTGCTCCTGAATGACTGCTGGGTAAATAACAAAATTAAGGCAGGAATAAATAAGTTCTTTGAAACAATGAGAACACAGACACAATGTACCAAAATCTCTGAGACATAGCTAAAGCAGTGTTCAGAGGCAAATATATATATATATTTGAGACAGAGCCTCACTCTGTCATCCAGACTGGAGTGTAGTGGTGCAATCTCAGCTCACTGCAACCTCCACCTCCCTGGTTCAAATGATTCTCCTGCCTCAACTTCCTGAGTAGCTGGGACTACAGGCACCCACCTGTAAAAAATCAGTGAATCCAGGAGCTGTTTTTTTTTTCTTTTTAAAGATCAACAAAATAGATAGACTGCTAGCCAGACAAAGAAGAAAAGAGAAGAATCAAATAGACATAATAAAAAAATCATAAAGGGGATATTGCCACTGATCCCACAGAAATACAAACTACCATCAGAGAATACTATAAACATCTCTACATAAATAAGCTAGAAAATCTAGAAGAAATGGATAAATTCCTGAACACATATACCCTCCCAAGACTAAACCAGGAAGAAGTCGAATACCTGAAAAGACCAACAAGTTCTGAAATTGAGGCAGTAATTTTTTGGTTGGCCTACCAACCAAAAAAAGCCCAGGACTGGACGGATTCACAGCTGAATTGTATGAGGTACAAAGAGGAGCTTGTAACATTCCTTCTGAAACTATTCCAAACAATAGAAAAAAAGGGACTCCTCCTTAACTCATTTTATAAGGCTAGCATCATCCTGATGCCAAACCTGGCAGAGATACAACCAAAAAAGAAAATTTCAGGCCAATATCCCTGATGAACCTCAATGAGAAAATCCTCAATAAAATACTGGCAAATGCAATAGCACATCAAAAAGCTTATTCACCACAGTCAAGTCAGCTTCATCCCTGGGATGCAAGGCTGGTTTAACATATGCAAATCAATAAACATAATCTATCACATAAACAGAACCAACAACTAAAACCACATGATTATCTCAATAGATGCAGAATAGACCTTCAATAAAATTCACCCCTTCATGCTAAAAACTGTTAACAAACTAGATATTGATGGAATATATCTCAAAATAATAAGCACTCTTTATGACAGACCCACAGCCATTATACTGAATGGGAAAAAGCTGGAAGTTTTCCCTTTGAAAACCAGCACAAGACAAGGAAGCCCTCTCTCCCCACTCCTATTGAACATATTATTGGAAGTCTGGCCAGGGCAATCAGGCAAGAGAAAGAAATAAAGCGTATTCAGATAGGAAGAGAGGAAGTCAAATTGTCTCTGTATGCAGATGACATGATTGTATATTTAGAAAACTCCATTATCTCAGCCCAAAATATCCTTAAGCTGATAACTAACTGCATCTAAGTCTCAGGATGCAAAATCAATGTGCAAAAATCACAAGCATTCCTATATACCAATAATCGACAAATGGAGAGCCAAATTATGAGTGGACTCCCATTCACAATTGTTACAAAGAGAATAAAATACCTAGGAATACAACTTATAAGGGATGTGAAGGACCTCTTCAAAGACAACTACAAACCACTTCTCAAGGAAATAAGAGAGGACATAAACAAATGGAAAAACATTCCATACTCAGGGATAGGAAGAATCAATATCATAAAAATGGCCATACTGCCCAAAGTAATTTATAGATTCAATGCTATCCCCATCAAGCTACCATTGACTTTCTTCACCGAATTCGAAAAAATGCTTTAAATTTCATCTGGAACCAAAAAAGAGCCTGTATAGCCATGACAATCCTAAGCAAAAAGAACAAAGCTTGAGGCATAATGCTACCTGTGTTCAAACTATACTACAAGGCTACAGTAACCAAAACAGCATGGTACTGGTATCAAAACAGACATATATACCAATGGAACAGAACGGATGCCTCAGAAACAATGCCACACATCTACAACCATCTGATCTTTGACAAACCTGACAAAAACAAACAATGGGGAAAAGATTCCGTATTTAATAAATGGCGTTGGTAAAACTGGCTAGCCATAGACAAAAACTGAAACTGGAATCCTTCCTTGTACCTTATACAAAAATTAACTCAAGATGGATTAAAGACTTAAACATAAGACCTAAAACTATAGAAACCCTAGAAGAAAACCTAGGCAATACCATTCAGGACATAGGCATGGGCAAAGATTGCATGTCCAAAACACCAAAGCAATGGCAACAGAAGCCAAATTGACAAATTAGTTCAACCATTGTGGAAGACAGTGTGGTGATTCCTCAAGGATCTAGAGCCAGAAATACCATTTGACCCAGCAATCCCATTACTTGGTATGTATCCAAAGGATTATAAATCATTCTATAAAGACACATGCACACTTATGTTTATTGTGGCACTCTACTTAGTGAAAATGTATTGTACTTGGATGGATATTTAGCTTGATTCCATATCTTTGCTATTGTGAATAGTGCTGTAATAAACATGCAAGTACACATATTCCTTTGATACACTGATGATTTGATTACCTTTGGGTATATTCCCAGTAGTGAGATTGCTGAATCAAATGCTAATTCTGTTTTTAAGATTTTTGAGAAATCTTCATACTGTTTTCCATAGTGGCTGTATGAGTTTACATTCCCACCAAGAGTTCTCTTTTCTCCACATTCTTGCCAACATCTGTTATTTTGTTTTTCTAATAATAGTCATTCTGAATAGTGTAAGATGTCTCATTGTGGTTTTGATTTGCATTTCTCTGATTAATGATGTGTTACACATTTTTTTTTATACACCTGTTGACCATTTGCATGTTGTCTTGTGGAAAATTTGTATGTTATTTTACCACTTTTAAATGTTTTTTTTTTTTTTTTTTTTTCCTGGTGAGTTGACTTCCTTGTGTATTCTGAATATTAGTCCCTGTCTAATAAATAGTTTGCAAACATTTTCTCTCATTCAACAGGTTGTTACTTTACTCTATTGATTATTTATTTAGCTGTGCAGAAGCTTTTTAGTTTTATTCCAATTTGCCTGTTTTGGTTTTAGTTGTCTGTGCTTTTGAAGTCTTAGTCATAAATTATTTGTCTAGGCTAATGTCCAGGAGAGTTTTTTCCCTAAGTTTTCTTCTAGTATTTTTATAGTTTGACATGTTATGTTTAACTGGTCAATCCATTTTGAGATGATCTTTATATATGGTAAGAAATAGTGGTTCAGTTTCATTCTTCTGTATGTGGCTGTCCAACTGTCACAGCATCATTTATTGAATAGTTTCCTCAATTGCTAAAGTATAAATTCTTGTCGGCTTTGTCAAATACCAATTGACTGTAAATATACTGGCTTTATTTCTGGCTTCTCTATTTGGTTCCATTGGTCTATGCATCTATTTTTATACCAATATCATGCATTTTGGTTACTCCAGCCTTATAATATATTTTGAAGTCAGATAGTGTGATGTCTCTAGCTTGGTTCATTTTCTTCAGGCTTGCTTTGGCAATTTGGGCTCTTTTTAGTGCCATATGAATTTTAGGATTGGTTTTTCTAATTCTTCAAAGAATGAGTTTGGCATTTTCATAGGGATTGCATTGAATCCGTAGATTGATTTGGGCTATATGGTGGTTTTAACAATATCAAATTCTTCTGATCCATAAGTGTAAGATGTTTTTCCATTTGTTTACTTTATCTTCAATTTCTTTCATCAGTGCCTTGTAGTTTTCCTTGTAGGGATCTCTCATCTCCTTTGTTAAATTCATTTAGAGGTATTTTATTTTTTGTCACTATTGTAAGTGAAATGGCCTTCTTGGCTTCTTTCTTGGCTAGGTTACTATTGTTGTATAGAAGCACTACTGATTTTTGTATACTGCAACATTACCAAATATATAAAATCTAAGAGGTTTTGGGGGAGTTGTTAGGTTTTTCAAGATGTAAGATTTTATTGTCAGAAAAGACATAATTTTACTTCATCTTTGCCAATGCGGATGCCTTTTCTTTCTCTTGTCTGATTGCTGTGTCTAGGACTTTCAGTACTATGTTAGATAGGAAGAGAGAAAGTGGACATCCTTGCCTTGTTCCAGCTGTTAGAGAAAAGGCTTTCAACTTTGTCAACATTTTTCAAATGTATTTTGTATTTTCTTCTATGAATTCTTCAGTTCCAGAATTTCTGTTTGGTTCTTACAAAAAATCTCTCTCTTTGATGACTTTTTTTCGGATTTTTCAGAATTCTCTTATAGCTCACTGAGCTTCTTAAAATCAATATTTTGAATTATTTGGGATTTTGAAGATTTCTTTTGATAAGATCTATTGCTGGAGAATAATTGTGTTTTTCTGGAGGTGTTGTATTTCTTTGCTATTTCATGTTTCTTGGGTCCTTATGTTGATATCAGTGCAACTGGTCTAACAGTTACTTCTTCCTAGTTTTGAATTTACTTTTGCAGTAGAGGACTTTCCTGAAGACATATCTTTGGTGTTGGTTGGGTAGGGAACTTTTTGATTCTGTGGATATGCAGTAGTGTAGCCTCTGTATGATTTATTTGGCTGTAAACAGCGTTCATGCTTTCTGTGAGTTACTCATAAGGTTAGGGTGAAGTTATTGGTAGAGGCTATGGTGAAGCTACACTGGACACTAGGAAGAAAAGTGGGCCAGTTATCAGCCCTCAGTGGCAGCAGCAGTGGACTGAGCATGACTGTCTTTGTTCCCTACGTTGGTGAACACTGGCACTTGGATTGGCAGTTCTTGGGTCTCCAGGTGGTTTGCTCATATGTGAGTGGTGGCAACAGTGGGCCAGGCAATTGAGCAGGTTCTTGGGTCTCTGAGCAGCCAGTGTGATGTAAGCAAGATCAGTGGCAGTGGTGGGAGGATCCTCTGAGTGATGTGGGTTGGTATTGTTGGTGGCTGTGGTGTGGGGTAGCAGTCACCACTCACAGCCCCAGACAGCCCACTGGCTCACCCATCCCAGCCTCCAGTAGCTGCAGGAGCTGGTGTGCACAGAGAGAAGAGGGGGTTCCATTCTCTATCTGAGACCAAGCACAGAGGCTGCTCCACTCATGGGAGCGGATTTCACTCTTTACATGCAAAGCCTAGCACAGAGCTTCTGCTGCTGGTGGTGGCAGGGTCACTTCTCATAGCTCCAGACAGGGAGCTCTTTAACTCCACAAAGTGCATGTCTTGGTTTCCTTTGTCCCAGAAGCTTGCCTTGTTGGTTCACTGGACTATTCTTTTCTCAAGGATTATTACTCCCTGTGGGCTAGAGCAGTAGTCCCCAATCTTTTTGGAACCAAAGACTGGACTGGTTTTAATGGAACACAGGTTTTTCACAGAGTGTGGTGGAGTGGTTTGAGGATGAAACCATTCCACCTCAGATCATCAGGCATTTGCTAGATTCTCACAAGGAACATGCAACGTAGATCTCTTGCATGCACAGTTCACAATAGGGTTTGTGCTCCTATGAGAATCTAATCTGACAGGAGGCGGAGCTCGAGCAGTAATGTGAGTGACGGGGAGTGGCTATAAGTACAGATGACACTTTGTTCCCTTGCCTGTCATTCATCTCCTGCTGTGCAGTCCAGTTCCTACCAGTCTGTGAACTGGGTTGTGCGGCCCAGTTCCTAACAGGCCAGTACCGGTCCACAGCCAGGAGTTTGGGGACACCTGTGCTAGAGCACTGGGGACCCAGTAGCAACTTTGGGTCTGGCCAGCACTATTCTGCTAAAGCCATCCCAGTGGATGCTGGAGAATATCAGTGGGAGTTCCCAGGGTATGGAGATACAGGGGCTGTGTTTCCCACAATAAGATGTAGTCCAGTGACAGCAGTGCTCCCAAAATGGTGTCCTGCCAGTTGCTCAGGTCTCAGGGTGGGGGTGAGTGGCTCAGGATAAGTTCCCTCTCTGGTGCCATGCTCTCATGGGGTCTCCAAATCATCACTCAAACTAGTGTCAGGGTTCATGAGGGTAGAGGAGTTCTCCTGTGGTACAGTGAATAGCAGTGTATAGCAGAGATGTGGATCACCAAAGCACTCTCACTTACCCTCTCCTTGCAATACTTAATCTCTCTGGACTCTCAGGCTGAGCTGAATGCTCACTTTCTTCTTCTCTGCCTCAGATGTTTCCTGTTATACTTTATTGTACACTCCTACGTGTTCTATTTGAGGTATGATTGTCTATTTATAATTTTGGTTCCTCTTTCTGGAGAAGGTATCTCATGTTTCTAGTCAGCCATCTTGGACCAGAATCCTCATGGTGCATTTCTTCAATGTTTTCCTGCATATCCTTGCTTACAACACATCAAATTGTTTGATGTTTCCCATTGCCTTGTCTATGTGTAACATTAAGTCAAACATTGTATTGATAATAAATTTAAAGATGGCAACTGCTATTAGTGCTTACTTAATGCTTCTTTCATAAAAAGCCTGTTCTCAGTGCTTAAAGGATTAAATGAATTAATATAACATTGAGGATTAAATGAATTAATATAACAACTGTACATGGCAAGTGTGAATAATATTGTGGTACAAATGAAACAAGAACAGAGTGATCAAGTCAATTCCCTAGGGTCTTATAGCTAGAAGTGGTAACACTAGTATTCATGCCCAGACAGCTGGACTTCAGGACATGTTTTAAGACTAGGGCCTCCATCTCACGTGCAGAGAGACATATATGCCCAAAATAAAGGGATGGAGAAAAATCTAACAAGTAAATGGAAAGCAAAATGAAAAAAAAAGGGGGTTGCAATCCTAGCCTCTGATAAAGCAGACTTTAAACCAACAAAGACCAAAAGAGACAAAGTAGGTCATTAAATAATTCAAGAAGAAGAGCTAACTATTCTAAATATATATGCACCCAATACAGGAGCACCCAGATTCATAAAGCAAGTCCTTAGAGAACTACAAAGAGACTTAGACTCCCACACAATAATAATGGGAGACTTTAACACCCCACTGTTAATATTAGACAGATCAATGACACAGAAGGTTAACAAGGATATCCAGGAATGGAACTCAGCTCTGCACCAAGCAGACCTAATAGACATCTACAGAACTCTCCACCCCAAATCAACAGAATATACATTCTAATAAGCACCACATTACACTTACTCCAAAATTGACCACATAGTTGGAAGTAAAATACTCCTCAACAAATGTAAAAGAACAGAAATCACAACAAACTGTCTCTCAGACCACAGTGCAATCAAATTAGAACTTAGGATTAAGAAACTCACTCAAAACTGCACAACTACAGGGAAACTGAACAACCTGCTCCTAAACGACTACTGGGTTAATAACGAAATGAAGCCTGAAATAAAGATGTTTTTTGAAATCAATGAGAACAAAGACACAATGTACCAGAATCTCTGGGACACAATTTAAAGCATTGTGTAGAGGGAAATTTATAGCACTAAATGCCCACAAAAGAAAGCAGGAAAGATCAAAATCGACACCCTAACATCACAATTAAAAAAACTAGAGAAGCAAGAGCAAACAAATTCAAAAGCTAACAGAAGGCAAGAAATACCTAAGAGCAGAACTGAAGGAGGTAGAGACACAAAAAACCCTTCAAAAAAATCAGTGAATCCAGGAGCTGGTTTTTTGAAAAGATCAGCAAAATTGATAGACCGCTAGCAAGACTAATAAGAGAGAATAATCAAGTAGACACAATAAAAAATGATAATCCCACAGAAATACAAACTACCATCAGAGAATACTGTAAGCACCTCTATGCAAAGAAGCTGAATCTTGGAATAGATCAATAACAGGCTCTGAAATTGAGGCAATAATTAATAGCCTACCAACCAAAGGAAGTCCAGGACCAGACAGATTCACAGCTGAAATCTACCAGAGGTATTACAAAGAAGAACTGGTACCATTCCTTCTGAAACTATTCCAATCAATAGAAAAAGAGGGAATCCTCCCTAACTCATTTTATGAGGCCAGCATCATTCTGATACCAAAGCCTGGGAGAGATACAGCAAAAAAAGAGAATTTTAGACCAATAACCCTGATGAACACCAATGCAAAAATCCTCAATAAAATACTGGCAAACCAAATCCAGCAGCACATGAAAAAGCTTCTCCACCAAAATCAAGTTGGCTTCATCCCAGGGATGCAAGGCTGGTTCAACATATGCAAATCAATAAACATAATCCATCATATAAACAGAACCAAAGACAAAAACTACATGATTATCTCAATAGATGCAGAAAAGGCCTTCGGCAAAATTCAACAGCACTTCATGCTAAAAACTCTCAATAAACTAGGTATTGATGGAACGTATCTCAGAATAAGAGCTATTTATGACTAACCCACAGCTAGTATCATACTGAATGGGCAAAAACTGGAAGCATTCCATTTGAAAACAGGCACAAGGCAGGGATGCCCTCTCTCACCATTCCTATTCAACGTAGTATTGGAAGTTCTGGTCAGGGCAATCAGGCAGGAGAAAGAAATAAAGGATATTCAATTAGGAAAAGAGGAAGTCAAATTGTCCCTGTTTGCAGGTGACATGATTGTATATTTAGAAAACCCCATAGTCTCAGCCCAAAATCTCCTTAACCTGATAAGCAACTTCAGCAAAGTCCGAGGATGCAAAATCAATGGGCAAAAATCACAAACATTCTTATACACCAATAGCAGACAGCCAAATCATGAGTGAACTCCCATTCACAATTGCTACAAAGAGAATAAACTACCTAGGAATCCAACTTACAAGGGATGTGAAGGACCTCTTCTAGGAGAACTACAAAGCACTGCTCAATGAAATAAAAGAGGACACAAACAAATGGAAGAACATTCCATGCTCATGGATAAGAAGCATGAATATCATGAAAATGGCCATACAGCCCAAGGTAATTCATAGATTCAGTGCCATCCCCATCAAGCTACCAATGACTTTCTTGGAAAAAACTACTTTAACGTTCATATGGAACCAAAAAAGAGCCCGCATTGCCAAGACAATCCTAAGCCAAAAGAATAAAGCTGGAGGCATCACACTACCTGACTTCAAACTATACTACAAGGCTACAGTAACGAAAACAGCATGGTATTGGTACCAAAACAGAGATATAGACCAATGGAACAGAACAGAGCCCTCAGGAATAATACTACACATCTACAACCATCTGATCTTTGACAAACCTGACAAAAACAAGAAATGGGGAAAGGATTCCCTATTTAATCAATGGTGCTGGGAAAACTGGCTAGCCATATGTAGAAAGCTGAAACTGGATCCCTTCCTTATACAAAAATCAATTTAAGATGGATTGAAGACTTAAATATTAGACCTAAAACCCATAAAAGCCTAGAAGAAAACCTAGGCAATACCATTCAGGACATAGGCATGGGCAAGGACTTCATGACTAAAACACCAAAAGCAATGGCAACAACAGCCAGAATGGACAAATGGGATCTAGTTAAAGAGCTTCTGCACAGCAAAAGAAACTACCATCAAAGTGAACAGGCAACCTAGAGAATGGAGAAAATTTTTGCAGTCTATCCATCTGACAAAGGGCTAATATCCAGAATCTACAAAGAACTTAAACAAACTTACAAGAAAAGAACCCCACCAAAAAGTGGGTAAAGGATATGAACAGACACTTTTCAAAAGAAGACATTTATACAGCCAACAGACACATGAAAAAATGCTCATCATCACTGGTCATCAGAGAAGTGAAAATCAAAACCACAATGAGATACCATCTCCCATCAGTTAGAATGGCGATCATTAAAAAGTCAGGAAACAACAGATGCTGGAGAGGATGTGGAGAAATAGGAACACCTTTACACTGTTGGTGGGAGTGTAAAGTAGTTCAACCATTGTGGAAGACAGCATGGTGATTCCTCAAGGATCTAGAACTAGAAATACCTACCATTTGACCCAGCAATCCCATTACTGGGTATATACCCAAAGGATTATAAATCATGCTACTATAAAGTCACATGCACATGTATGTTTATTGCAGAACCATTCACAATAACAAAGACTTGGAACCAACCCAAATGTCCATCAATGATAGACTGGATTGGGAAAATATGGCACATATACACCATGGAATACTATGCAGCCATAAAAAAGGATGAGTTCATGTCCTTTGCAGGGACATGGATGAAACTGGAAACCATCATTCTGAGCAAACTATCCCAAGGACAGAAAACCAAACACCGCATGTTCTCACTCATAGGTGGGAACTGAACAATGAGAACACTTGGGCACAGGGTGGGGAATCTCACACACCAGGGCCTGTTATGGGGTGGGGGGATGGGAGAGGGATAGCATTAGGATAAATACCTAATGTAAATGATGAGTTAATGGGTGCAGCAGACCAACACGGCACATGTATACATATGTAACAAACCAGCACGTTGTGCACATGTACCCTAGAATGTAAAGTATAATTAAAATAAAGACTGGGGCCTCATCTACCTTCTTGCCACTTCCTCAGTATCTAGCATGGCTGCAAGCACATAGTAGGAACTTGATTCATAGTTAAAGAATAAATGAGTGATGGTTTGGGGCAGAGTGTCCAAGTCATCAGAATTTACATACAGAAAATTACTGCACACCATGCCTGATGCCTTCTTGTGTTACCAGGCTGCTAGGTAAAACATTCTTAAGCACCAGATACTACAGTTTCCTCTTGCTTCCTCCCAAAGCACATATTGTCCCATGGGAAACCGAGCAACTCTAATGGTGTTAGCACTCTTTTCCCTACCAAAATATGCTCTTAGTGGAAAATCAATGAATCCAACTTTGATTTAATGAATCCTCAAAGGGATCCTCTTAGAAGGCTTTTGAACAGTACCTAGAGACAATGGGAGGGGAAGGTTTGCAAAACAGGCCAGAACCAAGACATACTGGGAAAACAGGTATGCATATGACCCCTCTAAGTGACCAGTGTGTTCATTCATTTAAAACTGCTGTGGCTGGCATATTCTCCATTGACTTTTGTCCACCATATGATACTCATGTGACTGCATCATCAGAAGATTTTTTAACCTCCTGTTGCCATTACCCTGAAAATCTTTATTGGAGATAGATATTTATGTTGATTCTTTAAAATTCATTGTTTTGTTCAAGCGCATATGATTGGCCACCCTATTTCTCATGACTGCCCTGCCCTAGTCCACCCCTCCCACATCCCACCTGCCACTGTTTTAAGATTCTCCAAATAAAGAAAAATAATCTGGATGCCTGATCATCCCACTCTGCCCACCAAAATATGTAGGTGGAGACCATGCATTTTCTAACTTCGCAAAGAGAAAATGGTGAATTGAAAGAAATTTTATACTGCTACCAATTCTTAAGTCTCCAGGTATTTAGTCTGGAACAGTACATTCTGGGTGACATGGTCTTGTACTGTAATAGATGCTCCTGTCATTATTACTTGTATATCAAATAGCTCTTGTGTGTTACACATGACTCTAGATGCTTGGTGGAAAGGAAAGATGGTGTCCCTGTTTCCACGGAGCTTATATGGACCAATGAACAATGAAGTTCACTGTTAACTTCATTAGCCATCAGAAATCAAGCAGGCTTATTAGAGAGCAGTTAAGCCTCTCTCAGTGGACTGTAGAGGGTTCTGAAATTCAGCTGACTGGTTTAACAAAATGGAATTCATTACTTTTTGTTCAAAAAAGATCAGGAGACAAGTTATTAGATTTAGTCAAAGACTCTAGAAGCTCGTTTTTGGCTCCTTTGCTGTGAGGGAAGTAGCTCACTATCTTCTTAGCAGGCTAAAAGTCATCATGGCAGATGGTCCTAAGCTGCATGTGCCAGCCACAGAACATGTGCCTGGTGTTTTTGAACATGGTGTTGCTCTTGTCTAAGCAGCAGTATATCCAGGTAGAATATTTTCTGGTGCTCTCCAACAGAGGATGTGGATAAGGAAGAGTCCATGGGAGTAGGTCCGAAAGTGGTTTTCTTTCATTTCTGGTCCTCTGCAAGTAGGCTCACGACTTGGCAAGCTTGAGGCAGAATGAAAGGATAAACAGAATCCGAGAAGCCCATGGCAATTGCAGAGCCCAGAACACAGTATCTGCTAGGCATATTTATTGGCAACGGATCTCCTGGCTGTCCCTGCATCTCTGATACCTGTCTCATCTGAGGTCCAACTAAGCATTTAAATCTCAAACCACTGGTCAGTCATTGTTTATGCCTGACAACTCAGCATTACCATGCAGCTTCTGTTTTAAACCTGGCCTCTTGCCTATTCTGCTGGACCTGTACTACAAGACTTAATAATAAACTATTATTTTTCTCTATAACATTATTGACTGCTTCTGGTTATGATTTCAGTCTCAATTGTTGTCATTTGATTTAAGCTCTTCACTTCAGTACACTGAACTTCGGTGTCCACATCTGTAAAATTGGAAGAAAAAAACCCTTGTCATTGGCTATTGAGAAAATGGAAATTAAATATGCATAAAAGCATTCGTACATGATAAACTGCTTTCCAAATATTCATGTTGCAGGTATTATTGTTAATCTACAATGAAGGTGATATTTATAAATGACATGACTAAAGGAGACTGTTTAGGTGAAAAAAAAAACACAAAAAACCCCGGGTTCTAAGGTATGCATGCATCTTAGCTAGTTTTCTTTTCTGTAATATGGGGATGTTGATATCTAGGCCATTCTGAGTGACATGGTTACTCAGAGGTCGCAGGGTTTATATGTGAGTATTAGATGAGATTATGGTTAAAACTAACCAAAAATGTCTACTCCCATGTCAACTCTTTCTCTGGACAAGAGTCACTTAAACTCTCAGACTTCTTTTTCTCATTTGTTTATTTTCATTTCAGTAGATTTTTAGGGGAACAGGTAATTTTTGGTTACATGAATAAGTTCTTTAGTGGTGATTTCTGAAATTTTGGTGCACCCTTCAACTGAGCAGTATACATTGTACCCAGTGTATGGCCTTTATCCCTCACCTCCCTCCTACCTTCCCTCTGAGTCCCCAAAGTCCACTGTATCATTGTTATGCCTTTGCATCCTGACAGCTTAGCTCCCACTTATGAATGTGAATGCACGATGTTTGGTTTTCTATTCCTGAGTTACTACACTTAGAATAATGGTCTCCAATTCCACCCAGATTGCTGCAAATGCCATTATTTCATTCCTTTTTATTGCTGAGTAGTATTCCATGGTATGCATATACCATATTTTCTTTATCCAGTTGTTGATCAATGGACATTTGGGATGATTTCATATTTTTGCAATTGCAAATTGCACTGCTATAAATATGCATGTGCAAGTTCTTCTTCGTACAATGACTTCTTTTCTTCTGGGTAGTTACCCAAGATTGGGATTACTAGATCAAATAGTATATCTACTTTTAGCTCTTTAAGGAATCTCCATACTGTTCTCCATAGTGAGTGTACCAGTGTACATTCTCACCAACCATGTAAAAGTGTTCCCTTTTCATAATATACCTGCCAATGTCTATTATTTTTTCATTATTTGAGTACGGCCATTCTTTCAGGAGTGCATTAGGGTTTTGATTTGTATTTCCCTGATAATTAGTGATGTTAAGCATTTTTCATGTTTGCTGGCCATTTGTTTATCTTCTTTTGAGAATTATCTATTCATGTCCTTAGCCCACTTTTTGATGGAATTGTTTTTTTTTTTCTTGCTGATTTGAGTTCCTGTAGATTCTGGATATTAGTTTTTTGTTGGATGTATGGATTGTAAAGATTTTCTTCCACCTGTGGGTTGTCTGTCTACTTTGCTGATTACTTTTTTGTGTAGAAGCTTTCAAATTTAATCAACTCCCATCTATTTATCTTTGTTTTTGTTGCATTTGCTTTGTTTTGTTGCATTTGCTTGGTCATGAAGTTTTTACCTAAGCCAATGTCTAGAAGGGATTTTTATGATGTTATCTTCTAGAATTGTTATGGTTTCAGGTCTTAGATTTAAGTCTTTGATTCATCTTGAGTTGATCTTTAGGGTGAGAGATGAGAATCCCATTTCATTCTTCTACATTTGGCTTGCCAATTATCCCAGCACCATTTGTTGAATAGGATGTCTTTTCCTCACTTTGTTTTTGTTTGCTTTGTTGAAGAACAGTTGACTGTAAGTATTTGGCATTAATTTCTGGGTTCTGTATTCTGTTCCATTGGTCCATATGCCTCTTTTCATACCAGTACCATGCTGGTTTGGTGACTATGTCCTTATAGTTTGAAGTTGAGTAATGTAATGCCTCCAAATGTGTTCTTTTTGCTTAGTCTTGCTTTAGCTATGGGGGCTTATTCTTGGTTCCATATGAATTTTAGGATTGTTTTTTCTAGTTCTGTGAAGAATGATGGTGGTATTTTGATGGGAATTGCATTGAATTTGTAGATTGCTTGTGGCCGTGTGGTCATTTTCACCATATTGATGCTACCCATTCATGAGCATGAGATGTGTTTCCATTTATTTGTGTCATTTATGTTGTTGTTGCTGTTGTTTGAGATAGAGTCTCACTCTGTCACCGAGGCTGGAGTGATTCTCCTGCCTCAGCCTCCCTCAGTAGCTGGGATTACAGGTGTGTGCCACCACACCCAGCTAATTTTTGTATTTTTATTAGAGACGGGTTTTGCCATGTTGGCCGGGCTGATCTCAAATTCCTGACCTCAGGCGACCCACCTGCCTTGGCCTCCCAAAGTGCTGGGATTACAGGCATGAGCCACCATGCCTGACCATCATCTATGTTTTCTTTCAACAGTGTTTTGAAGTTTTCCTTGTAGACGTCTTTCACCTCCTTGGTTAAGTATATTCCTAAGTTTTGTTTGTTTTTTTTTTTTGCTTTTTTGATGCCTCTTATTTCTTTGTCTTGTCTAATTGCTCTGACTAGGACTTCCAGCACTATGTTGAATAGAAGTGGTGAAAGTGAGCATCCTTGCCTTGTTCCAGTTCTCAGGGGGAATGCTTTCAACTTTGTCCCATTCAATGTAATGTTGGCTGTGAGTGTGTCGGTTTGTTATAGATGGCTTTTGTTACCTTAAAGTATCTTCCTTCTATGCTGATTTTGCTGAGGGTTTTATTCATAAAGGAATGCTGGATTTTGTCAAATGCTTTTCCTGTGTCTATTGTGATCATGTGATTTTTGTTTTTAATTGTGTTTGACATTTGACTTGCAGATGTAAAACCGTCCTTGCATCCCTGGTATGAAACCCACTTGATCATGGTGGATTATCTTTTTTGATATGCTGTTGGATTTGGTTAGCTAGCATTTTGTTGAGAATTTTTGCATCTATGTTCATCATGGATATTAGTCTATAGTATTCTTTTATGATATGTCCTTTCCTGGTTTTGATATTAGGGTGATGCTGGTTTCATATAATGATGTAGGGGGGATTCCCTCTTTCTCTTTTGGAATAGAGATTGGCACCAATTCTTCTTTGAATGTCTGATAGAATTCAGCTGTGAATCCATCTGGTCCTGAACTTTTTGTTGTTGGTAACTTAATTACCATTTCAATCACTGCTTGTTGGTCTGTTCAGAGTTTCTATTTCTTCCTGGTTTAATCTAGGAGGGTTGTGCATTTCCAGGAATTTACCCATCTCCTCTAGGTTTTCTAGTCTGTGTATGCAAAGGTGTTCCTAGTAGCTTTGAATGATCTTTTATATTTCTGTGATATTGGTTGTATTAATATTTCCCTTTTGGTTTCTAATTGAGCTTAGTCTTCTCTCTTCTTGGTTAATCTTGCTATTGCTCTATCAATTTTATTTATCTTTTTAAGGAACCAGCTTTTTGTTTCATTTATCTTTTGTATGTTCTTTTTGTTTCAGTTTCACTTAGTTCTGCTCTGATCTTGGTTATTTCTTTTCTTCTCTTGGGTTTTTGTTTGTTTGTTTGTTTCTTTAGCTCCTTGAGGTGTGACCTTAGATTGTCTGGGTGTGTGCTTTCAGACTTTTTGATGTAGGCATTTAATGCTATGAACTTTCCTCTTAGCACCACCTTTGCTGTATCCCAGAAGTTTTGATAGGTTGTGTCACTATTATCGTTCAGTTCAAAGAATTTTTAAATTTCCGTCTTGATTTCATTGTTGACCCAATGATCACTCAGGATCAGGTTATTTAATATCCATGTATTTGCCTAGTTTTGAGGGTTTGTTTTGGAGTTCATTTACAATTTTATTTCACTATGGTCTGAGAGTTCTCAATATAATTTTCATTTTCTTAAATTTGGTGAGACTTGTTTTGTGACCTATCATATGGTCTATCTTGGAGAATGTTCCACGTGCTGATGAGTAGAATGTATATTCTGTAGTTGTTGGGTAGAATGTTATGTAAATATCTTTTAAGTTTATTTGTTCTAGGGTACAGTTTCCACTGTTTCTTTATTGACTTTCTGTCTTGAGGCCCTCTCTAGGTGCTGTCAGTGGAGTATTGAAGTCCACCATTATTATTGTGTTGCTGTTCATCTCATTTCTTAGGTATAGTAGTAATTGTTTTGTAAATTTGGGAGTTCCAGTGTTAGGTGTGTATATATTTAGAATTGGGATATTTTCCAGCTGGAAAAAATCTTTTATCATTATATAATGTTCCTCTTTATCTTTTAAAACCACTTTTGTTTTAATGTTTGTTTTGTCTAATGTGAGAATAGCTACTCCTGTTCACTTTTAGTGTCCATTTTCATGGAATAATTTTTTCCAACCCTTTACCTTAAGCTTATGTGAGTCCTTATGTGTCAGGTGAGTTTCTTGAAGACAGCAGATACTTCATTGGTGAGTTCTTATCCATTCTGCCATTCTGTATCTTTTAAGTGGAGCATTTAGGCCATTTACGTTCAATGTTAGTATTGAGATGTGAGGTACTATTCTATTCATCAAGCTATTTGTTGCCTTAATACCCTTTTTTTTTTTTTCATTGTGTTATTGTATTATAGGGCCTGTGAAATTTATGCTTAAAGGATATTCTATTTTGGTGTATTTAGAGGATTTGTTTCAAGATTTACAGTTCCTTTTAGCCATTCTTATAGTGTTGGCTTGGTAGTGGCAAATTCTCTCAGCATGTTCGATAAAGACTGTATCCTTCCTTCATTTATGAAGCTTAGTTTTGCTGAGTACAAAATTCTTGGCTGATAATAAGGAGGCTATGTCAGAGGGAAGATCTGGAACTCAAGGGCTGCTTGTGTCCCATGGGGGTGCTCCCTTGACCTGGTGCTCTCTCTATTGCCCTAGGGATGGGGCTTCCTGAGAGCCAAACTGCAGTGATTGTTCTCTTCTGGATCTAGTCACCCAGTGGAGCTACTGGGTTTTGGGCTGGTACTGGGGAGTGTCTGTAAAGAGTCTTGTGATGTGACTCATCTTCAGGTCTCTCAGCTTTGGACACCAACACCTACTCTGGTGGAGGTAGCAGGAGAATGAAGAGGACTCTGAGAGAGTCTTTGATTATATTTTTATATGTGTTGTTTTTTGTATTTTTATGTGTGTTGGTTTTGTGTTGGTTGGTCTCCAGGAAGGAGGTGGCACTGAGGAAAGAGAGAGACCCTCTCATATTGTTTTATATTGTTTTATACTCAGTACCTGTTTTAAGAAAAAACAGGGAAGTAAAACCAAAGACAGGCAGCCCAGCGCCAGGCCCAAAACCAGGCCTGGGCCTGCCGGGCCTAAACGTAGCAGTTAAAAATCAACTCATAACTTAAAAACTGAAGTTATTAATGTCATAGATTCCAGACATTGTATAGAAGAACCCATTGTGAAACTCCCTGCCCTGTTCTGTTTCTCTCTGACTACAGTGCATGAAACCCCTGTCATGTATCCCCTAGATTGCTCAATCAATCACGACCCTTTCATATGAAATCTTTAGTGTTGTGAGCCCTTAAAAGGGACAGAAATTGTGCATTTGGGGAGCTCAGATTTTAAGGCAGTAGCTTGCCGATGCTCCCAGCTGAATAAAGCCCTTCCTTCTACAACTCGGTGTCTGAGAGGTTTTGTCTGTGGCTTGTCCTGCCACAGCACTTTCAAGAGCACATCAGCTGCCATTGTATAGGGTAGACAGAAGCTTGCCCTAGGGTCACCCTTGGATAAGTATTCAGGTTTCTCAGACAGTGGGCAGGGTCATAGAGCTCCCAAAAGATTATGTTCTTTGTATTCTGGCTACCAGGGGACTAGAGAAAGACCATCAGGTGGGAGCAGTGTTAGGCATGTCTGAGCTGAGTCTCTCCTTGGGCAGGACTTGCTGTGGCTTCTGTGGCAGATGGGGGTGTGGTTCACAGGCCAGTGCACTTATGTTCCTTGGGGGATGTTGGCTGTCTGTTCTGCCTCACACAGGTTGCCAGGGAAATGGGAGAAAGCTGGCAGCCACAGACCTCATCCACCTCCCACTCAGTCCATGGCCTGAAAGGACAGTCTCACTCCCACCATGCCCCCAGTCCCACCCAAAAGCACTGAGTTTATTTCTAGGCAGCTGATGAGCAGGGCTGAGAACTTGCCTCAGGCTACAAGCCTCCCAGCTGAGAAAGCTGCCTGCAGTGGCAATCAACTGCCTTCAAAGTGTCTGTGGATTATCTCAGCTTTCCTGGTATGTACCTGTGATAGTTCTTGGAGAAAAAGCTCACAATGTGGACCTCCACATGCTGCTCTGTCCCTCTGAGTAGTAGCTACAAGTTCGTCCTGCCTCCTATCTACCACTCTCCCCTCTTTTTCTCATTTAAACAAGGAGGAGGAGCAGAATATCTACTGTTACTTGCTGTTGAAAGAACTAACCAAGATAATTCACAGAATATATCTGGCCTAGAATAGAATTTTAATAAATATAAAGTATGTTTACCCTTCAGTTTTATTTATCAGAGGGAAAAGCATTCCCAGAGTTTTGAGTGATCATAGCAGAGGTAGACATATAACCTCATCTTATCTTATTTTTTAACTTTTATTTTAGTTTTGGGGTACATATGCAGGTTTGTTATATAGGTGAATTATATGTTGTCAGGATTTGGTGTACAGAGCATGTCATCACTCCAGCAATAAGCATAGTATCCAGTATGTAGGTTTTCCTTACCCTCTTCCCACATTCCACCCTCAAGTAGGCACAGTGTCTGTTGTTCCTTTGTTTGTGTCCATGTGTACTGAATGTTTAGTTCCCACTTGTAAGTGAAAACATATGGTATTTGGTTTTCTTTCCCTGTGTTAATTCACTTAGGAAAATGGCCTACAGCTCCATCCATGTTGCTGAAAAGGATATGATTTCATTCATTTTTATGGCTGTGTAGTATTATTCCTTGATGCATATATACCACTTTTTTTTTTTTAACTAGTCTACCATTGATGGGACTTTAGGTTGATTCCATGTCTTTGCTATTGTGAATAGTGCTGCAATGAACATATATGTGGATGTATGTTTATGGTAGTATGATTTCTATCTCTTGGGATATATATCCAACAATGGGATTGTTGGGTCAAATGGTAATTCTAAGTTCTTTGAGAAATTGACACATTCCTTTCCACAATGGCTGAACTAATTTTCATTCCCACCAGCGGTGTATAAAGTATTCCCCCTTCTCCACAACCTTGACAACATCTGTTGATGACTTTTTAGTAACAGGCATTCTGACTAGTGTGTGATGATATCTTATTGTGGGTTTGATTTGCATTTCTGTTTGTGGACGATCAGATGGTTGTGGATCAGATGGTTTGTGGAAGATCACAAGGTTGTAGCTATACTACAGCCTTGTAGTATAGCTTAAAATCATATAACATGATGCCTCCAGCTTTTTTGTTTTTGTACTATTTGAGTTCTCTCTCTCTCTCTCTTTTTTTTTTTGTTCTACATGAATCTTAAAATAGTTCTGTGAGGAAAGTCATTTGTAGTTTGATAGAAATAGTATTAAATCTTTAAATTGCTTAGGGAAGTATGGCCATTTTAACAATATTGATTCTTCCTATCCATAAGCATGAAGTATTTTTTCACTTGTTTGTGTCATCTTTGATTTCCTTGAATAGTGTTGTAATTTTTGTCGGAGAGATCTTTCACTTCCTTAGTTAGCTGCATTTCTAGGTATTCTTTTTTTGTGGCTACAGTGAATGGGGTTTTGCTTCTTATTTGGCTTTCAGGTTGAATGTTGTTGTATGGGAATGCTACTGTTTTTTGTACATTGATTTTTTTTGTGTCCTCAAACTTTGCTGAAGTTGCTAGATCAAGGAGCTTTTGGGCAGAGACTGGGGTTTTCTAGGTATAATATCATATCATATGCAAACAGGTAGTTTGCCTTCCTCTCTTCTTATTTGGATGCCTCTTAGTTTTCTCTTGCCTTATTGTTCTGGCCAGGACTTCCAGTACTGTGTTGAATGGGAGTGAGGAGAATGGGCATTCTTGTCTTGTTCTGGTTCTCAAGGGGACTGCTGTGAGCTTTTACCCATTTAGAATGATGTTGGCTGTGGGTTTGTCATAGACAGCTCTTATTATTTTGAGATATGTTCCTTCAATGCCTAGTTTGTTGAGTGTTGTTAACACTTTGAATTTTATCAAAGGCCCTTTATGCATCTTTTGAGATGATCATGTCCTTTTTGTTCTGTTTATATGATGAATCATATTTATTGATTTGTGTATGTTGAATCAACTTTGCATCCCAGGGTTAAAACATACTTGATTGTGGTGGAATAGCTTTTTGATGTGCTGCTGAATTTGGTTTGCTGGTATTCTGTTGAGGATTTTTGCATTTGTGTTCATCAAGGATATTGGCCTGAAGTTTTCTTTTTTGTTGCTGTGTTTCTGCCAGGTTTTGGTGTCAGGATGATGCTGTCATCATAGAATGAGTTAGGGAGGACTCTTTCCTTTTCAGTTTTTGGAGTAGTTTTAGTAAATCTAGTATCAGCTTTTCTTTGTACAGCTGGTGGAATTTGGCTATGATTTCATCTGGTCCTGGGCTTTTTCTTATTGGTAGGCTTTCTATTACTGACTCAATTTTGAAACTCATTATTAGTCTGTACAGGGATTCAATTTCTTCCTGGTTCAATCTTGCAGGGAGGTTGTATGTTTCCAGGAATTTATCCATTTCTTCTAGGTTTTCTGGTTTGTGTGCATAGAGGTATTCATAGCAATCTCTTAGGGTTTTTTGTTTTGTTTTGTTTTTGTATTTCTATGTGGTCAGTGGTAATGTCCCCTCTGTCACTTCTGATTATATTTATTTGGATCTTCTCTTTTTTCTTTATTAGTCTAGCCAGCAGTCTGCCAATCATGTATTCTTTCAAAAAACTGGCTTTATTGATCTTTTGTATGGTTTTTTACATCTCAATTTCCTTTGTTTCAGCTCTGTTTTTGGTTATTTATTTTCTTCTGCTGTCTTTGTGGTTGGTTTACTCTTGTTTCTTTAGTTCCTCTAGGTGTGAAGTTAGGTTGTTAATTTGAGATTGTTCTAATTTTATTATGTGAGAATTTAGTGCTGTGAACAACCCTTTTAAGGTGGCTTTAGCTGTGACCCAGAGATTCTGGTATATTGTTCCTTTTTTCTCATTAGTTTCAAAAAGCTTCTTGATTTCTGCCTTAATTTCATTGTTTACCTAAATGTCATTTGGTGCAACTTGTTTAATTTTCATGGAATTGTATGGTTTTTAATCATTTATTATTTGTTTTTATTTTATTGTGCTGTGGTCCAAGAGTATAAATGGTTTGATTTCATTTTTTAAAAATTTGCTGAGGATTCTTTTATGACTGATAGTGTTGTCAATTTTAGAGTATGTGCAATGTGAAAACGAGAAGAATGTATATATTCTGTTGTTTGGGGATGGAGAGGTCTGTAGATGTCTGTTGGGCTCATTTGGTCAAATATCAAGTTCAGGTCCTGGATATCTTTGTTAGGTCATCAAGGCAGAAAACTAATACTGTTCGTTGGGTGTTGAAGTCTCCCACTATTATTGATTGATTACCTAAGTCTCTTTGTGGGTCTCTAAGAACTTTATGAATCTGAGTTCTCCTGTGTTGGTGCATATATATTTAGGATAGTTAGATCTTCTTGTTGAATTGAACCCTTTACCATTATGTAATGCCCTTCTTTGCCTTTTTTATTGTTGGTTTAAAATCTGTTCTGTCTGAAATTAAAATAGAAACCCTTGTTTTCTTCTCTGTTTTTCATTTGCTTGGTAGATTTTTCTCCATCCCTTTACTTTGAACCTATGGGTGTTGTTGCAAGTGAGATGGGTTTCTTGTATACAGCATATGGTTGTGTCTTGCTTCTTTATCCAACTTTCCACTCTGTGCCTTTTAATTGGGGCATTTAACTTATTTACATTCAAAGTTAATACTGTGCAGGTGTGATCCTGTCATTGTGTTGTTACCTGGTTATTCTGCAGAATTGATTGTGTGGTTACTTTATATTATGAATAGTCTATGTGCTTAAGTGTGTCTATGTACTTAAGTGGGGCTGAAAATCATCTTTCCTTTCCATATTTTGCGCTCTGTTTAGGACCTCATGTAAGGACGTTCTAGTGGTAACAAATTCCCTTAGCATATGCTTGGCTGAAAAGGATCATATTTCTTTGCTTATGAAGCTTAGTTTGGCTGAATATGAGAGTCTTAGTTGGAATTTATTTTCATTAATAATGCTGAATATAGGCCCCAGTCTCTTCTGGCTTATAGGGTTTCTGCTGAAAGGTCCACTGTTAGCCTGATGAGGTTTCTTTTGTAGATGACATGCCCCTTCTCTCTAGCTGCTTTAACATTTTTTCTTTCATTTAGATTTAGAGAATCTGATGACTATGTGTCTTGGAGATGGTTACCTTATATAGTACCACACAGGGATTCTTTGCATTTTCTAGAATTGAGTGTTGGCTTCTCTAGCAAGGTTGGGGAAATTTGGGGGGACGATATCCTCAAATATGTTTGGCAAGTTATTTGCTTTCTCTCTCTCTCTTTCAGGGATGCCAATGTGTCATAGACTTGGTCTCTTCACCTAATCCCTTATTTCTTGGAGGATTTATTCATTCCTTATTTTTTATTTTTGTCTGAGTTATTTCAGAGAACCAGTCTTTAAGCTCTAAGATTATTTCCTCAGATTAGTCAGTTCTGTTGTTAATATTGCTGTTGTATTATGCAATTCTTAAGTGAGTTTTTCAGCTCCGTCAGATCAGTTTCATTTTGTTCTTAAAATGACTATTTCATCTTTTATCTTTGCATTTTTATTTTATTCCTTAGATTCCTTGCATTGGGTTTTGATTTTCTCCAGAATGTTGATCTTTGTTCCTATTCATATTCTGAATTCTATTTCTGGCATTTCAGCCATTTCAGCCTGAGTAAGAACCATTTTTGGTGAAGTAGTTCAATTATTTAGAGGTCAGAAGACACTCTGACTTTTTGAGTTGCCAGAGCTCTTGTGCTGGCTTATTATCTGTGCAGGCTGATGTTCCTTTGGTCTTTGAAATTGCTTTCCTTTGAATGGATCTTCTTGCTTTTATCTTCTTTGGTGCCCTTGGGGGTTTGATTATGGTATAACGTGGGTTTAGTCAACTGGCTTCAATTCTAGTCTGTTCCTGGGTCTTGGGGGAGTTCTCTTTGATTACTGTCTCCATGCCACTGTTTTTGTTTGTTTGTTTTTGTTTTTGTTATTGTTTTGGTGGGGGCGTTGTTCTGGTCCACAGGGCTCCCTCAGGTTAGGGGCCATGGTTGGTAGATGGGCTATATCCTTGCCAGGTCAGTGCTAATCTGCTGTCCAAGTGCTTTCCAGGGAATACAGGGTTGTGCCTGCCCAGAGTTCAGGCAGAAGTAGAATTACTGAACTGGAAGCTCTAGCAGTTGTGGCTTGCCTGGATATCAGCAGCAGAGGTGGTTGGGGGTTGCCCACCCTGCCATCCAGTTGCTTCTTGGGACACAGGAGGCTGCACCCACCTGTTGAGTTCACATAAAATTGGGACCACTACACTGGAAGCTCTAGGAGACATTACCTGCTTGGCTACCAGTGGCAGGAGTAGGTGGCATCACCCACCCTGCTATCTGAGCATTTCTCAGAGCCACTGGAGAAATGTATCATCTGGCAGAATCCACACAGCAGCAGTACCATTAGGCTAGAAGTTCTAGCAAGTTTTGCCTTCCTGGCTACCAGTGTGTAGGGGTCTCCTACCTTGCCACCCAGGAACTTCCTGAGACAACAGGAGGCGGTGGCTGCCAGCTGAGTTCAGGCCAAAGTAGGACAGATGGGCTGGAAGCTGGCACCAATTCTTTTTGGTAAGGGAATGGGGTGGAGCAATCCTATTGTTCCCAGGCACTAAGATTGCAGACTCTAGTGAGGCTGTGGTGCCAGTGCTGGTCTACTCTGGGGCCCAAGGCTTGTAGAGATTTCCTTGAACTTAAAGAGTTGCCCCCACAGAATGTCCAGATGGCTCTCTACCCCAGTCTAGAAGGAAGGCTGCAGGAGGAATAGGCGGAATCTCATTCCCAGGAGAGGTTCCCAGACAGGTCCCTGTGGAGAGTGGGGATCTCTCATTCACTCACTCTTTCCCACTTTTGAGAGGTCCTCCCAGCTCTGCACTAAACTAATACAAGCTGGTTTCCAACCTCACTCCTCTCTGCTCTCTCTGTTCCCTTGCTGCCTTGATGGAACCTGATGTAGTTTCTCAGATGACTGTCCTGCAGGGTCAATGTTCACTAGCAATGTTCACTCTTGTTTCTTCTCTGTCAGAGTATCATACATAACTTCTTCTAGTTTACCACCTTGGCCTAACCCCACCTCATCACCTCATCTTTCTCCTTCCCAATTTTTTCTTTTTTTTTTTTTTTTGTAGTTTTTTTTGAGATGAGGTCAGACTGTCACCCAGGCTGGCGTGCAGTGGCACAATCTCAGCTCACTGCAACCTCTACCTCCTGGGTTCAAATGATTCTCCCACCTCAGGGTTCCCAAGTAGCTGGGACTACAGGTGTGTGCCACTACACCCAGCTAATTTTTGTATTTTTAGTAGAGATGGGGTTTTGCCATGTTTCCCGGGATGGTCTTGAACTTCTGAGCTCAAGAGATCTGCCCACCTCCCAAAGTACTAGGATTACAGGTATGAGTCACCATGCCCAGTCCTTCCTTCCCAAACTTTATAGGAATGACCTGTCTCTAGTAAGCTGTTTACAGATAGAAATAACAGCTCTCAGTATTATTAACAAATTCTTTTAAGGTAAACTCCATGAAGGGAGAACAATCAGGTGTAAAAATAAAAATGGGCTGTTTATCTATTTCACCACCATTTTTCCACATCTCCTGTTATACTCTTCCTAACTGAAAAATTATCTTTCTGTGTTTGCACATTAGGCTTAGACATTTGTGATTACAAAACCCCTCAACTAGTCATATAGAACCAGCCCTGAGTTCTGGCATTTTTCATAGGTTACTATTGGCACTTTCATTTTCTTGTGTAAATAAACTCAAGGCAATTTAATGACATCTCCCTCCATCAGCTTAAAATGGCATGAAAGACACAATTCAATAACTTCCCCCCTCTACCCAGGCTCCACACAATTTCCTGTTGCTATTTTGTGAAGAGACGTTGATCTGGTTTGGCTCTGTTTCCACCCAAATCTCATCTCAAATTGTAATCCCCCACATGTTGAGGGAGGGAAGTGGTGGGAAGTGATTAGATTATGGGGGTGGATTTCCCTTTTGCTGTTATCATGATAGTGAATAACTTCTCATGAGATCTGATGGTTTCAAAGTGTGGCACTTCCCCGCTTGCTTTCTCTCTCTCCTGCCACCATGTAAGAAGATGCTTGCTTCTCCTTTGCCTTCTGCCACGATTGTAAGCTTCAGGAAGTCCACCTAACCAAGTGGAACTGTGGGTCAATTAAATCTCTTTTCTTTATAAATGACCCAGTCTCAGGTCATGTACAGCAGTGTGAAAACAGACTAATACAGATTTCTTAATCTATTTCTTGTCATTTGTTCTCCCACCACCCCATGCATCTTCATTAAAGCTAACCTGTTCTTAAATACCCACATATCACAAATTTACTGCTTACACATTGTTTTCTCTCAAGTTCCATATGATTTATTTCTACAAAAGTGATAGGATTTGTGAGTCTTTATTTTTTGAAATAAGTGCAATTTAAGAGAAAAACATGAAAAAACCACAAACATTTTTTGAACCATCTGAGAATAAGCTACATGCGATGTTCCATGGAATATGTTGAATATTTCAACCCATATTCTCCATGAACATTCTCCTTATTTATAGAATAATCATAGAATTACCATCAAAATCAAGAAATCAACATTGCTACATTACTAACAGCCATTCAAGTTTTGCCAAATATCCCAGTAATGTCTTTTATAGCCAAACGAACCAGTAAGAGTCACATTTAGCCCACAGTTTCATATTATTTTAGGCTCCTTCAATTTGGAACAGTTCCTAGTCTTTCTTTGAAACTTTTTGAAGATTGTAGGAGAGTTATTTTTTAAAGAAAGTCCTTCAAGTTTATCTGATGTTTATTTCATGATTGAATTCAGGCTATGCCTGTTTGGCAGCAATATCACACAAATGACTCCACATTCTTCTTGCATCTTATCAGGGAGTGCCTGATTTCAATTTGACTCGTCAATAATGATGTTCACTCTAATCACTTAAGGTTGGTGTTTGCCAGGTTTCTTCACTACAATGTTTTTTCCCTTGTGTATTTATAAATACAATCATTCTTCAGTAACCTTGGGTTATTGGCTCCAGGACCACCTGTGAGTACCAAAATCCACTGGTACTCTATTCCCTAATGTACAATAGTGGAGTGTTTGCTCATAAGCTTGTCCAACCAGTGGCCCAGGATGGCTTTGAATGCACCCCAATACAAATTCGTACACTTTCTTAAAACATTGATTTTTTTTTTTGCAGTTTTTTGAAATTTTTTAGCTTATCAGTTATCATTAGTGTTAATATATTTTATATGTGGCCCAGGACAATTATTCTTCCAAAGTGGCCCAGGGAAGACCAAAGATTGGACACTCCTGGCTTATAAGCTGTACACATCTTCCTATATACTTGAAATCATATCTAGATTACTTATAATACCTAATATAATGCCAAGGCTATATAAATAGTTATATTTTATTGCTTAGGGAATAATGACAATATTTAAAAAGTTTGTGTGTATTTAGTACAAATGCAACCCTCCATTATTTTCCTGAATATTTTCAACTTGTGGTCGGTCAAATACACAGATGTGGAACCTATGGATCCAGAGAACTGACTGTGTTTGGCAAAATATATTGAGACTATATAAATACCCTGTTACCCATTACCCTTTTACCAACTACCACTGGCATTCATTTCTATATTAGTTAGAATTCTACTCTGAGGTAGTTGGTTTTTTCCCTTAGTTTCTTAATGTATTAACTTTCTCATATCCATATAGACTCGTGGATTCCAATTTTATTTTCAGTGGATTATAAACCATTACTATAATTTACTTTGATGCTCAGATTATCCCAGATTTGGTCAATGGGCATCCCTTTGTTAGCTCCAGTGTCTAACATGACTCCACCATTCTTTGAACACATCCTTATATTGTGTCACAGCAAGACGTTTCAGGTTCTTTGTGTACTTTTCCTGTCCCAGGTCTAGAATTAACTCTATCTAAGAAATGTTGGTTCTTTTTAGCACATAATTGTTTTTCTAAACCAAGATATAGGTGTAAGGTATGCTTATTGCTGTTGGGTTCTCATTGTGGACAGAATTTATATGTGGATATATGTGTGAATACCCACATTAACTTCTATGTTTCCCTGTCTTTCTAATCTATCAAACTATGAGTTAATATTATTCAGTTTCAATCTAACAACACAGTGTTCATTCTAGTGTTTTCTCTATGTTTGTAACTCCCTCCTTCAACAGTGAGAAACCTGGCTGCTGTGATCCTCTCCTCTATTTTCTTTACTTAGTCTTTCTTCTTGGAGCCAGTCTTCCAAATCTTCTGGAGCATCACCTTTCTCACTTCCCTGGCACAGACTTTGACCCTAATTACTTTTGAAAGAAAAGACAGAAAGTAGGCAGGCTAGCTGGCTTCTAGTGCATTTGTATGTATTTTGAAGCACTGCACTATGGCAGATTTGACTATATGTATACATCTGGCTCTTTCCATCTATTTTTTACTTCCATGCTATGATTGGGATAGAAGCACCTTATAGTATCTTCTTCCCTTTTCCTTCTTGATATTGGCTTTTGGATTTATACCATGCATGAGTCATTTCTTGGGAATCTAATGTTGCTCTCTTCTTTGATAGGCGGACATTCCTGAGAAGGGTTTCCTTTATGCAGTATCTCATTCATTTTTCATGTCATAGATCATATGATATTGCAACATCCCTCTTAAAACATTTAATAACTACTCATTTAGGGTTTTCAAAGTTTTCTTTTAGAAGCAGGTGTTGTTTTTCAAATGACATCACAGGTGGAAGACCAATTTAAAACAAAGTCCTTTTCATAGCAAGGCAGTCTTTCAGACCATTCTATGAAAACTGCCATCTATGTGACAAAACGTTTTGCTTTTACATTGGTCCTCAGTTGCATGGAATTTGTTTAATCTTAACAATTGGCTCACAACACACTTGTATCATTAGTCTATACATGGCCTGCATTCATTCATTTATCTACTCATTTATTGCTTTTTAAAAATGATTAAGCACCTACAAACCCACCACCCTAAACAAAAGCTAACACCTTAACTACATTAACCTCAGTCTCTTACCCCACTGCATCCTTTTTTGATTCCCAACCTTAAAAATCACTATCCTGAATCTTATGTTTGTCAGTTGTTTGCCTTATTTTAGTAGCTTTAATGATTCTATATGTATGATTATAAAGTATTCTTTTATTATAATTGCTTATAACTTTATTAAACAAGGTATATAACTTTATTCAGTTAATATTATGTAGCTAAGATTTATCCAGCTTGTTGTATATCACTCGTTCATTTGTTTTGACTGTGACATAGTATTCTGTTGGGTGAATACACCACAATTTATTGTGCCATTGAGAGGTATTTGACTTATTTCTAGCCTTTTCTCTTGTGAGCAGTGCTTTTGTAAACATTTGTGATGTCTCCTCTTGTAAATGTGCAAGCATGTACTGGGTACTTATTTAGGCATGCAATTGCCACACCATAAGATATATAACTAGTCTATTTTAGTACAAGGTTTCTCAAACTTGGCACTGCTGAAATCTGGGGCAGATAATTCTTTGCCCTGGGGGCTGTTGTGTGCAGCATAGGATGTTTTGCTGCATGGCTGGTGTCTATACACTTGGTGCTGGTAGTACCACCTCCAAGTTGTGACAACCAAAAATTACTCCAGACATTGCCAAAAATCCTGGGGCAGGGGATACACAAATCACACCTGGCTGAGAAACACTTCTTTTTTTTTTTTTTTTTTGAGACGGAGTCTCGCTCTGTCGCCCAGGCTGGAGCGAGCGCAGTGGCCGGATCTCAGCTCACTGCAAGTTCCGCCTCCCGGGTTTACGCCTTTCTCCTGCCTCAGCCTTCCGAGTAGCTGGGACTACAGGGGCCGCCATCTGGCCCGGCTAGTTTTTTGTATCTTTTAGTAGAGAAGGGGAGAAACACTTCTTTAAAGGATAAAACTGAGGCAATTACAAAGTGGTTGTATCGGTTGATACACTTGCCAGGAATGTGAGTGTATCCTATGTATCTGTATTCTCTGTGACACTTAGTTTTGCCAGACTTCTGCATTTTTTCAATATTCTTCAGCATGACAATTTATATTCCTAATCCCATGCCGTAATTAGTCAACCTGTTCTTTGATTCAACTAACTCAATATACTTATTTATTTATTCTTCCTGCAAATGTTTGAGTAGAAACATCATATCCAGTACTGGATAGGTGTGAAATACAATAATAGCAGAAAGCAATGCATGCCTGCTCTCATGCAGCTTGCGCACCAGTGGGTAAAATGAGCATTAATCCATTTTACCACGCTGTTCAATAGGAAGGGATGGAAATCTAGTGCTGAAGACTTGTAATGGGGGAATTTGACCCAGACAGCACAATCAGGGGCTCGCGAGAGAATGGAAGAGCGTGACTGTTTCTGGTAGGTGAGAGTGAGGGGGATTATTTTATGAGGTCTTATAGGAGTTGGAGGGCCAAACTATGTAGGGCCTTGTGGGTCAAATTAAGGAGTTTGGATGTTAGCATAAGAAATATGAGAGACCTTTGTGTTAGTCTGCTCAGGCTGCCATAACAGAATACCACAGACTATCACAAATAATGGAAATTTATTTTCTTACAGTTCTCAGGGCAGGAAGTCCAAGGTCACCGTGTTGGCATGGTTGGTTTCTGATGATGGTTTTCTTTCTCCTGGCTTGTAAATGACTCTCTTCTTGCTGTGTCTTCACAAGGCCTTTCCTCTATGTGCACACACTCCTGGTATCTCCTTAGTCTTCTTGTAAGGACAGCAGTCCCTGTTGGATTAGGCCCCCACCCTGATGGATTGTTTAGCCTGAATCACCTCCTTCAAGTTCCTATCTCCAAATACAGTCACATTGGGGATTGGGTCTTAAATACCTGAATAACTTCATTAATTTTTAAAATTTATTCACTCACTAATTTATTCATTTAATAATTCAGTCATTCATTCAGTATTTAGTAGGTAACAAACACACTTCTAGGTGCTGGGAATGTAGCAGAGAGAAAAAAAAAAACATAAAAATTCCTGCCCTTGGGGAACAAACCAGGCCCCAAACCTGAGCAACGGTCTGTTAATAATGCCCAGTCCCAGATGGATGATGTCAGTAGCTTCCTCATTCTTTTATGCAGAATTTGAGAAGAAATAGGAAGGAATATGAGAGCAGAGGTGGTGGTCATGATTCTGGAAGGAAAAGAATGCAGATTTTGGAGACAGACAGGTGTGGAAAGTGCATCTGTCCTCAGAAGTCATCACACAGGGCGAAAAGAACGTGGTACTTGTCTATGGAGTGACTTTAGTGAGATGAACTGTTTCCCCATTTTCTGGTATTGAAGACACTAATCTATGAGAAGAGACCAGTCTAGCTGTTATCTAAGGCACTCCACCTCTTACAATTCTTCCCGTGATGTTGCGAACTACAGAAAATGGGTGTACATAAACCCTTGCATTATACAACAAGGGCCTAGGAATCCTAGATAGTCATTAGTTACACTAAATTTAAATATTTACTTCCAAATAGCCAAACCAAGCTCACTTTCTTGATCGGTCCTCCCTCCTCAGTGCTTCTCAGTTAGAATAAAAGTCAGATGAGCGTTTATTAAATATCTAACATTAAAACAATTACGCTTAAAAAATCCTCCTGCAATGATGTAATAAACAAGACAGGATGTATTTGAAATTCACTGAAGCATAAAACTAAATTAAGTAGATAAGTGCATATTTTTAATTTGAAGCTACATAAAGACTGCTATTTAGGCATTAATTCTTAAACAAAGGGTTGCTGTCAGGGTCCTAAGATAAATAGCATATGTTCAGAGGTAAAAGGAAGCCCCAAATTAGACAAATTTAAATAATCTAGACTGCTCAAAGAAGATATAAATATGCATTTGCCTGCATTCCCTGGGAAGTGAGATGAATGCCTGCAAGCTCTTAATAAAGAATGTTGACATTCTCTATCCATTCGTGTTAACTCAGATGTAATTTAATGCTTCACCTCTCATAGTATAAATCTCCCCATCTGTTTATTTACTCACTGTTGATTCCAACATAATTCCTTCAAAAAATAAAACATGAAGCATTCTTTATAATAATTTAGGGGGGAAAATCTTTTCATGAGTAAAATATATACTAGAAATTATAGATTTTGTGAATCTCTTTCTTGATGTTGAACTGGCATTGGGGATCTATACTATAGCACCTTATTAACATTGCTTTTCTACTTGACATTAATCACTGGGGATTGGTTCTGTTCCCCAAACTGACTTTCCTACCCCAAGAAACATGGTTATTTCAGAGAAGATACTGATACTTCACAGATTAACTCTGTAGGTGGTAAGGCTAAGATTATTTTGTGAAAAGTAATTAGGAAGTCCAATTTCTTGCAGATCATAAAATCTACTTATGCTGATTGAGCAGAAAGAAAATTACCACAGAGAATTAGGTAGCTTACCAAATTTTCTGGAGGACCAGGAATCAAGCTGAGATCTATATAACTAAGAACATGTGGTCAAGAGAAATGCCCAACCATCGTATGAAATGTTCTGAATGAAACCCCACTCGTGACCTTCATGTCACTTGATACCAGTGATGTTGAGACTTCTTCCTGAACTGCCCCTGGAAGAACTCTCCACCTTTCCCATCATGCTTGGCCAAAGCTCTACTCTCTCTCTTTGGGGACACCTCCTTGTAGGGCTCATACCAAACTTCCAAGTATCCTGCAGGTGTGTGTCTGTCTGGTGGCCCACTGGTCACCCACATAACTCTCTGCAAGGGAGACTGGGAAATGCAGTCCTCTCTGTTCAGGAAGGTGTTTCTGACCAGAGTGGGAGCAGTAGGTGCCTACCCGCCAGAAGGGAGTAGCTTCAGCATGCTGTTCACCTATTCTCACACCTTCCTCCATCTTCAGGACCTCTTTCCAAAATCAGAAAACTGGTCAAGGGAAAAGGAAGAAATTTCCTAATGTTGAGTTTTATGGTACCTAATATACTTTGGGTGCATTTCTAAATGCATGAATGGGAGAAAGTGTAGGTAAAATGCTAACTTCTTAGAACTCACCAGTTCTAGACCCATATATGTTACTTTCTAGCTGCTGGTATTTGACATCCTTTTATTCAACAAATATTTGAGATATTTTACCAGGAATCACCATTAGACATATACAAATGAACATAAGTTTGTGTGTACAGAAACACACAAACAGAACAGAACAGAAGTTTGTGTGTGGTAGAGTAAATAAGTAATTATGTATCACTGTGATATGTGTTAAAGCTTAGAATAAGTTTAATGGTATAGAGCTATGCAGGAGATAAAGCTTGTGCAGGTTTTGGGTTCCAGGAAAGATTTTCTGATTCTGCTGGAAGTTATATCTAAGCTGCAAAAAACTCAAGTATAAAGGTTCAACAGAAGCTAAGCAAGGATGGGCTTTGTTACATACTATGGCTCTCTGAGAGAGTAGAAGAGATTGGAAATAGCATATGCAGATGCCCGCCCAATGTTGAGAAAAGCGATGTTTTGGGGAAAGGCCAGCACATGCATGTGGCTGGTGTACAGTGGGCTAGGGTGTCAGGAGACAAGTCTGGCAAGGCAGTAGGTTCAGTTCAGAAGGGACCTTTGTGTGTCAGGCTATAGAGTTCATTCTATATCAACTATCTAGCTTCTTCTAGAGCTAACTTTCATATTAATCACAACACTGAATTCAACCAGCTTAAAAAGCAAAAACAGAACAAAGAGAATTTATTATATAGGTTGGAAAAGATACTAAGATATCTCATAGAATCTGTGGATGAAGAATAGTAAGCAACCTTTGGAACTGGACCTGGGATTCAGGATCTCTATGACAGATTCTGATCTGCCCCTCCATCCCCCAAACCCTTCCTCTTTTTTCTCTCACTCTCATCCCTATTTGTTCCTACTTGGCTTCATTCTAAAGACAGGCTTCCTTCACATGAAACATTAGATGGCATCTACCATCCTGGAACTCACATTTCCCAGCTTAGAAACACTATAGGAAAGGGTATCTCTTTCTCTGTAAACTGTATTTCAATCCCAGGGAAGCACTCTGATGAACCCTACTTGAGTTATATGCCCATCCAGTTCAATCACTGCTACCAGGAAATGGCAAACATCAAGTAGCTCTACCTGGATCACATGTCTTCCTTGGGGATGTGTGGGTGCAGTATTTTATGATTGACTGCTCCATTAAAGCGATACTTTATAGTTTCTTTCCTGGTGGGTAATGTGTCTGTCAATAGTTCTGTATTTACATTCTCAAAGTGTATCATCCCATCAGACTTTAATGGAGTACCTGTAATGTTAGTTCAAGGTATTAACTCTGAGAAGATTATACATTTTTCTAATCCATTAATATCAAGTTTGGCCATTTGACTTGTGGTGCCTTTTTCTGTGGAAGAATTATAATTTTTTACTTCATTGATATCAGATTTGGATCAAGAAAAAAATCTTGATTGTTGAAAGCCATTGGGATTTCGTAGTTTGTTACAGCATCATAACTGAACCTAAGTTGACTGATAGAGACAACTTCTTTTTTCAAACCTTTCTATATTACACTCATAGAATAACACTGTTGGCTCTGCTGTCCAGACCTTGAACCAATCACCATCACTGAAAAGTAGCAGAAAATAATTGGCCAGCTCAGGAGGACACATGTAGATTCCTTTCACCAATGAGGAAAGCTTTAGTTGTGGGTGGGAGGTGGAAAGTGTTCCATTGACAGCAGCAGAACTTTATTGATCGAGGAGGGAAATTATAAGGTTCTCAATGGGAAAGGAAGCATTAGTGGCTAAAAACATGTATCCACTAGAAGTTCTTCCTTTCTCATATTTAAAATTCCAGGCCAGGCGCAGTGGGTCAGGCCTGTACTCCCAGCACTTTGGGAGGGCGAGGTGGGCAGATCACCCGAGATCAGGAGTTCGAGATCAGTTTGGCCAACATGGCAAAACCCCCTCTCTACTAAAAGTACAAAAATTAACCCAGTGTGGTGGCAGGCACCTGTAATCCCAGCTACTCAGGAGGCTGAGGCAGGAGAAAAGCTTGAGCCCAGGAAGCAGAGGTTTCAGTGAGCTGAGATCGCACCACTGCACTCCAGCCTGGGTGACAAGAGCAAGACCCGTCTCAAAAATTCCAAAAACTTCTCACCTTTACCTCTCGGAGTTGCTAGTTTCTCTCTACCTATTCACAAAGGGTCATGAACAGATTGTCTCTGAAAAGGGTTTCTTGGGAATAGAAAGATAAAAACTATTTTGTTTGGGGTTGGCCTATCCTGTGTTAAAAAGGCAAAAGTTTATTTGTTCCCTCTCTTTCAGGAGGCCAGAGGTATCCTATGTTTCACTTTCTGATTTATATCAAAGACTAAGTGACCGTTTCATCTTCTTTATAAACAGGATCTTCATTCCCCATTTCAGTTCCCAGAAGGCTTGATAAAAGATAAAGCTTCAACCTCAAAGAAAACAAAATTTAAAATTTGTGAATTCTTCCCCTCACCTTCATAAATATAACCCTGCTTTGTACCCTGTCCCGAGTGTGCCTTTACCTTGAGGAAGCCCCGAGACTGGGCCCACCTTGAGGATGGAGTGTGTGCATATTTATGACCACCTTGCCTCTGTGGCAAACATTCCTTCAAACAATTGTGCTTTATAGAAGACTGCCAGACTGATGTGGAGCCACGAGTTTATGCTGGCATTTGTGGTCAGGGAGAAATCGTATGCTAACCCTATTGAAAACACCATTTTTAATGGCCCTTGTGGCATAGGACTAAATGAATATCAACTGCTATTTTGTATCGTTGGAGCCTTAAGTCTAACAAATGCATTTCCTTGGGAGTTGCCTTTGGGATTTTAAACCTGAATTGGATTATAGTTGGTAAAATGTAAATTTAGGCTTTTTTTTTCCTGCAATTTAGCCCAATGTATACAAGATAGGTCTGTTTTCCTAGCAGAGTCAAGCCTATTCTTAAGCAGAGGTGACTGAATGGCACAGAGTCCTTACTACCTTCCTATATGTAGCCTGGAGCTTGTTCCTCTTAAAGCCAGGTGGGCCCACAAGTGCTCACAAAAGGGATGGGATGGAAAAATTAAACGATGGCATTGTATTTTCTGTTCTTACATTTATGTTCAATCCATATGGGTGCTAAATTTGTTCTTGGACTGTGCCATATTTCAACTTATTTTATCTTCCTTGGAGATCACATATGTGGTAAGACAGGTTTTTGTGCACAATGGAAAACAGTCTAATAATTCCATGTACTTTATTTTATACATAAGGAAACTAAGGTCTAGAGGGAGGAAGTACCTGTGTGAGGTAGACCTGTGACTTAGTAATGGTGGAGCTGGTGTAGGTATCCAGTTATTTTGTCTCTTCTTTCTGCTGCACCAACATTCCCCGAAGTGTGGGGTTCCCAGTACTGGTAATCCTGTGGATTTAGAGGGTTCCGTGCCAAGAGAGTCATTTTCTTTTCAGTTCTTTCAGCCTTTCAGACTCTACCAAGAAGGATCTTAGTTCACGGTCATACTTTATCCTTTTGTGAATATTTACCAATCTTCATATAACAGAGACAGTGAGACTCATTAAATTCTGCTAGTTAAACAATATAACTTTGTCTATATTTATTCTCAGGTATGTTCTCTGTATAGACAATGCTTTTTATTTTCAATAGCCAAATAATGCTATTGAAATTTTAAAATAAAAATAATATTAAATAAGATAAATTTTAGTTATCTTAAAATAAAGCAAGTTGATTTAAAGAAAAACATTAAGAAGTAGAGGTAGCCTGAAAATCTGGGATGGTAACAATTTAGTTTCCTCAGGGCTCAAGTTTAGGAAACACAGAGTGTTACTATATTGTTCTTTAAATAGACTTCATAAATAATTGGCTATTAGTACTTACCATTATGTCTATCTATATATAGCTATAAAGATATATAGGTTTATTAAAACTTTCTCAGGCCACAGCCCCAGTTTTTTCCTGATTGGATGAGTTTCATCCAGGCTTTGCTACTTTACATGGCAACCTTAAGGCAACTCTCATATGTAATGCAGGAGAAACTTCAAGCAAATACATAAGCAAGAAAACCAACAAAAAAGCCCAATAACCTTGGTATAGGATGGTTTTGCCTACTTAAAAACGTGTATGTTCATTGAAATGTAGAGAAAAGAAAATTTTGTGAGAACTTTGTTTCCCAAGACCTGCATTTGTATAACTTTAGGCCTGCCACCTCTTAGTAGCTCTTTCATCAGATGGTTCCGTTGTGAAGGATGACTGAAATGAATGGTGTTCCCAGTATGAAATTCTGCCTGACTTCCCTGAAGCTTTCAGTAATACTTACTCAGCCCCTAGGAAATAGGGAGCTGCTCATCTGTGTTTGATAAGAACAGAGTTTTAGGTTGGCCCCTATGATGGTGGCAGCACAAAGGTACAACTTTTATTTATTTGTTTGTTTGTTTATTTATTTAGACGAAGTTTCATTCTTGTCACCCAGGCTGGAGTGCAATGGCACGATCTCAGCTCACTGTAACCTCCACCTCCTGGGTTCAAGCGACTCTCCTCCCTCAGCCTCCCAAGTAGCTGGGATTACAAATACCCACCACCACACCCAGCTAATTTTTTTTCTTTTTTTGTATTTTTAGTAGAGATGGGGTTTCACCATGTTGGTCAGGCTGGTCTCAAACTCCTGACCTTAGGTGATCCACCTGCCTCAGCCTTCCAAAGTGCTGAGATTACAGGCATGAGCCACTGTGACTGGACAAGGTATAATTTCTAATAAAGCCCATGTAGCTATAATTTCTGGAGTGCTTTACTGGTCACCATGCTCAGAGGTGAGCACTTGGTGCATGTTGTCTTGCATAATCCTCTCAATGTACTTATGAGACCTCTATTCTTATTTTATAGCAGTGGAAATCAAGGATCCCCTTACTCATACTGTCTTTCCTTCCCTCCTCCCCCCAAAAAACCATATTGTTACACTTAGATCATGACTACCATTCCTAGATTCTATCCTAGGAATTTACCCATGACCTGCATATGGGCTCTCACTAAATAGTTTATTAAACACTTGCTAAGTGCAAGTGGGCTGGGGAAACAGACAAGTCCTGAAACCAAACTCTCAGAGATGACTCTGCTGTTCCAAGACACAGGAAAATAAACAGATCCATCACAATACTACTTGGGTATAATTTGACAAAGGAAGCCAGATTTGAACTTGATCTTGAGAGAAGATAGTGGATCAGGTAAAGAGAAAAGGACAAGCAGCAAAAGTACAAATTGACTTTCTGTGTCCCACAGCCACAATCATGCTAAAACAGCTATTTGTTGAATATCTACTACTCTTCTAACCTGGCACTAGGTACATCACATTCTTTACCTCATTTAAGACTTGAACTACTGTGGGGTAGTATGTTAGCCCAGTGTGCATTGCTATAAAGGAATACCTGAGGTTGAATAATTTATATAGAAAAGTTTATTTGGCTCACAGTTCTACAGGCTGTACAAGCATGGCACCAACCTCTGCTTGGCTTCTGGTGAGGCCTCAGGAAGCTTTTACTCATGGAAGAAGGTAGAGAGGGAACAGGGATGTTACATGGTGAAAGAGGGGGCAAGAGGGAGAGGAGGAGGTCCCAGTTGCCTTTAAACAACCTGATAGCCTCTGTACTCATTACCATGAAAAGGCTACCAAGCCATCATGATGGATCCATCACCATGACCCAAATACCCCCTACCAGGCCCCATATCCAACACTGGGGATCACATTTTAACATAGGATTTTGAGGGGACAAATATCCAGGCCACATCAGGTAGCTAGCAGCACACCCAATGTCTGAAGAAGAAAGTGAGGATTAAATAAGATAATCCAAAGGTGTCCTTTCAAAAAGGAGACACGTGGGTGGTGGCAAGAAGCTAAAATCTGTGTAACTAGACATTTGATATGATTGAATGGAAATAGCTTCTGGAATCCTATATTGAGGGCATGGTGAGGCTGCATCCAGTTCTCTAGGAAGGGATGCCATAATTACTCTCAGTTTGGGGAGTAAAGAGTAACAGCGTAAACGGTGTATGATCCCAGAGAAAAATGACACCGTGAATGGCTCATGTAAGAACCATGAGGAACAAACCTCCCATGAGAAGCTGGAAGAACGGAACCTCCCATGAGCTAACACCTCTTTCAGGCCTGACCATTTCATGCCCACATTTCTCTTCATCCACCAGCAAATCCCCCTGCCCTCCATCTTCTTCTCCAATACATTCTCCGTATCTCCACCAGCTCATTCTTTGAAAAGTACTGCTTTGGCCAGGCACAATGGCTCATGCCTGTAATCCCAGTACTTTGGGAGGCCGAGGTAGGTAGATCACTTGAGGCTGGGAGTTCGAGACCAGCCTGGCCAACATAACAAAACCCCATCTCTACTAAAAAGTACAAAAATTAACCAGGCACGCAGTGGCACATGCCTGTAATCCTAGCTACTTGGGAGACTGAGGCAGGTGAATCACTTGAACCCAGGAGTCGGAGGTTGCAGTGAGCCGAAATCACGCCACTGCACTCTAGCCTGGGCAGCAGAGTGAGACTTCATCTCAAAACAAACAAACAAAAAAAGCACCGTTTTGACCATTTCACTTCCCATTGACTAAAACCTGGACTTCAATCTTATGAAATGAATCTGTGGCTCTCTTCTCTTTCACTGTGAAATGTAATTCTCTAGTAAGTTCTTCAGACATTGGCTGCTTCTGAGCATCTTCCCCCAACCACCCCAGTCACCATAGAAACATTAAGTCAAGCAAGCCTTATAAAAATCATTATCTAATTTTCTCTTATTTCTAAAGAGGAGCTTTGGTTGCACTTTGTCTTGATGTGGTAGACATTATAACCTGTGACTGAATGTCTAATCATTTTATATTTACAGTTCCTCGAAAGTGATTTCTGTGATATTGGCAAAGATAGTGAATTAATTTCCATTCATTAGTCAGGAACCTTATGAACTGTATCTTTCTGACTAACATCAACAAAATGAGCTGCCCACCTCTGAGGGGGTGGCCTTTGCTGTCCTGTTCTGCCCTGGTACAGCATAGGTAAATCTATCTAACTGAGAGGGACATTACAAGGAACAAGCTGGCCCGCAGATTAAAGAGACAGTCTCCAAAGAGCTTTGTCTGTAATACATGAGATATTCTGATCTCCTTCTGTGCAACTCCTGTGTCTTAATCCTTATTTGATTCCTGCCCTGGTCACTTGCTTCTTTCCTCAGTTCCTTCTCTTGTGCATTCTCCCACCTTCATTATAAGGGACCCGACCCTTCAAGCTACCCTTTCAGCTTTGTGGCTGCTGACTGCCTTCTTGTCAGCAAGAAGATAGATACCAGCCAAAGATAGAACCAGCGGGATGTAGGAGGACAGGAAGGGAGAAGCCATGGTATTTTTTTCCTTTTTCTCTCTCACTGCCTAGGTCAGAGCTTGTAGCAACAGCTGCTCAGATACCTTGGTTTCAGCTCCCACCAGCCAGCCGCTCCCTCTAAGGGTTGATGCCGTCCAAGCTCCAGTGTGATTTCTAGAGCCCACTAGAGATGCCTGTTCCTTGACTCCTCTAACACAGTTACTTCCTTTGTCTCTGCAGTCCTAGATCTAGTGATGGCTTCCTCCAGATGCTGATCTGTAGGTCACAATCCCTTTCTATGTCTGTTCTTCTTGCTCTGTCAAACATCGCAGTATCCTTGTATATAATCCTCTCTACTGTTACTTGGGTGGGTTTTGCTTTCCTGCCTGGATTTCCTGATGAATACAATTTCAAATTCAGGAGGAGGAAAAATGGACTCTGAACACTTAATTGACCACATGTAACCCCATCAATATCCAATCCAAAGTCCAGACCTGTCTGGTATGGTATGATATACAACATTGGATTTATGACTAAATCCAATTATAATCCATTTCTCATACCCGAAAAATGGACCTGGAAAAAACTGGTTGTATTAATGGTCTAAATAAAAATGTGTACATATACAAATAGTATGGGAGAAAATTTTTGTAATTTTGGTAAGACCTGTAAATCTTTATCTCATTTCATAGCAGGCATTAATACCCTGCAAAGGGAATTCTGGTCTCAGGTATCATCTATTTCTAGAAAGAAGCATCAGGCTAAGCATGAAGTGATGCAAAATATTCTCTTTGAGTAGATGATATAGTTCTGCATGTCATTACTTGTCTACCTGTAACCCTCAGGTGTCACAATAATGGAACTTCAATGATAGCTTTGAAACAGAAAGATAAACTTAAATGACATATTCCATTTGAGAGAAGAGAGGGACATCCTTGATTTTCTAATAAGTCTTTCATCCTACATTTTAACGTATAATTCATGACACTCTTGAATGTCATCTTAATTTTTTAAACTGATTTGGCTTTACAGGTGCTAGCTGACATTTATTAGGCAGTATTAGTTAGCATCTTCCTTGGTACAATTGCTCAGTTGTATTCATCCTTTGTGAATGAAATATAACTGTATACATATATTTTTTGATATAGTAAGCAGGTGGAGTTTGCCAGCCTCTGTGCCAGCTCTGAAATGAATCAAATGCTTGCTCTCAGTGAACAGTCTGTATTCTGGACATTTTGTTCTTGTCACCAAAACATTCATTCTCCATTGAACAGTACATTGTTACAACAGCACTTTACTTTTCCTTAATACACATGTTAACAGCATTTTTGAGGTGTCTAAATTATTTTTGCAGGGTAGGTACCAGAATCTGGGTTCGAGTGATCAAATTAGAGATTCACCAAGTCCTCCATATGGCATGGCCAGGAAGAGTTCTTTAACCCTCAGACTTTTTAAAGGTAATGAAAGGACTAGTTGCAAGTGACCAAACCCTTAGCAACTATTGCCGTGCATTTGCATTATGTGATTATAATAATTATTTAGCTATTCAAGAAACAACACTTTTACAATTTCCTTTTCAATAAAAGGTGGGGAAAACCTTTGGCATACACCAATCAAACTCTCTTGGCCAGATTTTTGTTTTCCATTGTTGTCCCTCTGCTGTTCCTTCTCTGTGACATTGTGTCATCCTTGCCCTGTCTTCCATTCAGGAGCCACATTCTTGCAACCCTCCCCTCTTGTTTTTCTTCTTAAAAAAATAAGTGATACATGTAGAGAAAGTGCAGGTTTGTTGCATAGGAATACATGTGCCATGGTGGTTTGCTGCACCTATTGACCTATCCTCTACGTTCCCTCCCCTCACCCCCAAGCCCCCAAAAGTTCCTAGTGTATGTTGTTCCCCTCTCTCTGTCCATGAGTTCTCATTGTTCAACTCCCACTTGTGAGTGAGAACATGTGGTGTTTGGTTTTCTGTTCCTGTGTTAGTTTGCTGAGGATAATGGCTTCCATCTTCGTCCATGTCCCTGCAAAGGATATGATCTCATTCCTTTTTATGGCTGCATAGTATTCCATGGTGTATATGTACCACATTTTCTTTATCCAGTCTATCATTGATAGATGGGTTGGTTCCATGTCTGTGCTATTGTAAAGAGTGCTGCAAGAAACATACGTGTGCATGTGTCTTTACAGTAGAATGATTTATATTCCTTTGGGTATATACCCAGTAATGGGATTGATGGATCAAATGGTATTTCTGGTTCTAGATCCTTGAGGAATCACCATACTATCTACCACAATGGCAATCCCCACTTTCTTAATCTCATTGTTTATTTGCTCACAGCTCATTTTAAAGCAAATATTCTACTTGTTTATATTGCTAGAAAGGTTTGCTTTTTTCCAGTTGTATCCTGAGAAGTGCTCCCGAGTATGTACCTATTCTGTGGAAATGACTTCTCTTTCATTTTTAATCTTGATTTTTAATTTTATTTTTATTTTTCTTAATATAATATTGGATATATTTCAGGTATATGACATCTTTTAATATATATGTAGTGAAATGAACATATCCATACTCTCATGTAATTACCTGTTTTTTTGTGGTAAAAGTACCTTGATATGGTTTGGCTGTGTCCCCACCCAAACCTCATCTTGAATTGTAGCTCCCATAATTTCCACATGCTGTTGGGGGCACCTGGTGGAAGATATTTGAATCATGGGGGTGGTTTCCCCCATACTGTTCTCATGGTAGTAAGTCTCACTTTATCTGATGGTTTGATAGGGGTTTCCCCTTTCGCTTGGCTCTCATTCTCTCTTACCTGCCACCATGTAAGATGTGTCTTCTGCCTTCCACTATGATTGTGAGGCCTCCCCAGCCACGTGGAGCTGTGAGTCCATTAAACCTCTTTTTCTTTATAAATTACCAGTCTATGGTATGTATTTATCAGCAGCATGAGAACAGACTAATACATTCCTAAAATATACTTTTATCAGATTTTTAGTGTACATTATTAATTATAGTGTTCATGCTGTGTGTTAAATCTTTAGGTTTATTTACCTCATAAAACTGAAACTTTGTACTCTTTTTCTCCACATGTATTAGGATTCTCTAAAGGGACAGAACTAATAGGATAGATGTATATGTAAAGGGGAGTTTATTAAGGAGTATTGACTCACGTGATCACAGGATGAGGTCCCACAATAGGCCGTTTGCAAACTGAGTAACAGGGAAGCCAGTCTGAGTCCCAGTGCTAAAGAACTTGAAGTCTGATGTTCCAGGGCAGGAAGCATCCAGCACGGGAGAAAGATGTAGGCCAGAAGACTAAACCAGTTTAGTCTTTTCATGTTCTTCTGCCTGCTTTTATTCTGGCCATGCTGGCAGCTGGTTAGATTGTGCCACCCATATTGAGGGTGGGTCTGCCTTTCTTGGTCCACTGACTCAAATGTTAATCTCCTTTGGCAACACCCTCACAGACACACCCAGGAACAATACTTTGCATCCTTAGAGCCAATCAAGTTGTCATTCAATATTAACCATCACACCACACCCCTACCCCATGAGTTGTTCAAGGTACTCCCATTAAAGGAATGGTTATGCACCCGTTTATTGTGGTGAAAAGAGTAAGTTGAAATTGAGTCTAAGCTGCAAATGTGTTTCCCCCCTCACTGGGCAAAAGCAAGAGCACCAGGAAACACATGGCGTATTATCATTCTATCTGTGGCTGTAATTTACTGTAACCATTGCATGCCCATCACAGATCCACATGTATTGATAATGGCACTATCTGGAATTGGCTTGAAATTGGATCTGGGCTGCAAATGTGTTAATCACCTCACTGGGCAAAAGCAAGAGCACCAGGAAAAACGTGACATATTATCATCCTATCTGGAGGCTGTAATTTACTGCAAGTATCGCATACCTATCAAAGATCCACATGTATTGATAATGGCACTACCTGGAGTTGGCTACCCTGCAGTCCTGGTGCCCAGTGTCTTTTATACCACACATGGACTTGTGATCAAGTGTGTGTTTGCATGCCCATAAATGTGTGTATATATATGTATACACACATATGTATGTAATATATACACACACACACACACATATATAGAAAGATTTTCTGATATTTGCCAAGTATCTACTCATTTATGATGGTTACAGAAAATTAGCAATTTGGTCCACAAATATCTATTATATAAATTAAGCGTCTGCTTTGTGCCAGGCTTTGTTATATGTGATAGGGCCAGGCAGGGGACAAATGAGTCTCTCTTTTCATGGAGCTTACATTAATGTGGATGTGAAACAGCCTTAACCTTGGAGAAATACAGGGCAGGTTGATGGGACTATGTTTGGTATACTTTTAGTGGAAGCAAAAAGATGTGTTTACAACGTGAAATAAAAATGTAAAGAAAAGAAAAGGGAATTAGGACTAAACTGACTGGTTGGGAGTGGATTTTGAAGAGTCTCGAATGGTGTGAGAATCATTGGAGGTTCTCTATTTTTAAATTGTTATTAATAGTATCAGTATTTTTAATATAACAAGTCATGGAAATTGTAACAGGCATTTTCTTGCTCTTAGATTTAAATTAGCAGATCATTTTTGACAACTGTCTAAGTAATTACATTTTATTCTTAAACAATAGCATATGCATCAATTTAGGCATATTTGCGTAACATGAATATTTGTGGTTTTGTATCTCAAGTATATGTTCAAATAGGCAAAGTTCTATATTAATTTGTCATTGGTAAAACAATTTGTTTTATGGTTGATCTTTCTGGAAATACCACTATAGAATTAATTTATATTTAAATGAGACTTTAAAAAAAACCCCAAACTGACATAATTTTGATAGTTCATTCCACAAGAATCAGTTTATTTTTCTAAGTCTATTTTTTCCAAGACCGTAAACTAACCAGGGAGTCAAGGCAGATTATTGATATATGAAGCATGAATTTAACTTAAAACTGTCAATATCAGGATAGTAAAATTAAAAATCTAGGTATTTTCTCCTGCAAACTCTGCTTGTCAAAGGTTTATGAGCAGGAGAGTGACCTATTCGAAGCTTTCTCTTCCACATGATCGTACTTCAAATATTTGAGAATGACTGTCATATCTCTTCAAAGCTGTAATGTCAAACTGAAACACACATACAGATTCACAAATTTCATCACTACTGCTTTGACTTACATATCTAAGACACCATCATTAACATAGGTCATTGAATATTATCTGTTGAGATACTACTGGTCTTTCCAATGGATTTTTGTCCTCCACAGATGCCTCTCTCTATGCATTTCTAGAATAGTCTAGTACTGTGAAATCTCAACCTAATTTCAGGTTTTTCACCTTGCTCATAGGTTTCTTATGGATGAAGTACATTGGTTATGTTTTTGAGTAACCATGATTTGCAGCAGGGGCATAAGATCTGTTTGGCAGGTTAAAAGTATCTGGAGAGCACTAAGATGCTAGTCCCTAACGGTGGAGGACTGAGAAGCAGTTATAAATGAGCAAACACAGACTTTCAAAACAGGAGCAAGGAACGCTAATCAAGAAATATAAATACCAGCTTGTTTTGGTGAGAGCCTGATTGATTTCTCCCCAGTAGCACAGAGGCAATTGGCCTGCAATTTTCACACTGTATTTGGTTTGAATTGTTGAAGAAAAATAAAGTTGTTGATTGATTAGCATTTGAAAAACCAATTAGTACTTAGTTTGCTTGAAAGACAAAACAAGTGCATGGTGTCAGAACTAGATATAAGCATTTCCAGGACTAACAAGCTCTCCAGGACTAATAAACTGGCCCTAAAATATGGAAGAAACAGTATTCAAATGTGAACTTGATATCAGCCAGATCTCCAGGGCCTGAGTTCACACTGGGGGTCAATTGTTGACTCTTTTCACCATATGGCTGTGCAGTTAATGCACTATGCATATATCTTTGGGAAACATAACAGTTTTTATTTGTTTTTATTGTCGCATAGTTTTCTATACCACCCTTCGTCCCTTAGTCCCTATCTCAGTAGAACGCTGGAGAGAAAATTACCATGAATGTGGAAAAAACCTGGAAATCAGCAATTTCTAAAATACAACACATGAACACTAGTTCCAAGAGATTAAAAAGTTTTGTGAAGGGGAGTGTGTAAACAAGTGAGTTTGAGAAATACTGGGTTAAACATAGCTTACTAGAAAGCTTTGCTGAAAGACCTCTAGAGAGCCCTTAATATGTTAATGTAAATGGTGGCTCTCAAAAAGGAATTTAGGGTTTTCCAAAACATTCGAAGTTTCTTAGAATGCATGTGCCAAACATTTTGTGGGACCAGTGTTGCTAGGAAGCTGCTTTGGGTAATGCTGTAATATATCCCTGGATAATTTTAACTTGCCATGAAATGTTTGGGAATGGATAAAATGGACTGCCTTCTAATTTGTTTTCCTTCTCCTAGTCCTGTCTATCTATCCGTCTATGCATCCGTGCATCCATTCATACATTCATCCATCCATATGTCCATCCATCCAACAAATTTTTTTCAATAAACTATGACGGACCCTGCACAAGGGGTTGAGATGACTTGTTGTGGGGGTAGAGAAGAGGTAAAAGAAAGTTAGGAAACAAAACTGGGCCTAATCTTCATGGTATTCAGGACTTCTCTTTTGTAGAATCTGTCTGGTTATGGACTTTTGTTCCCTGAGAATGTTAAGGTGGTGTTGTTGTTGTTTAAATTTAGAATAGAGATACCTTATTGCAAGCACTACTGGCAGTGGAACTCTGAGCTGGTTGGGCCTGGAGGGAGGGCGGGCAGCCAGGGACTACCTCTAGTCTCAGTGGTATTCCATGAGCAATTTAAGAGCCAGATCCTGGGGGTCTGAAGGTGATGAAAACCCAGCCCTTGCCCAAATAACAGAGCTTGAGGCTTTCTATTGCCCAGCAAGCTGAACTCAGCAGGGAAGTGAAAAGGAGCCAGAGAGAAACTCGGGGCATAAGTTCCCAGCATTTATTATTGTTTATCTGTGCATGTCAGATAAGAGCACAAAGGCTGGAGCCCCTTACCCTGTCCAGGTGAGTAAGAACTGCATGTAAGGGTGACAAAGGAATGAATTTCCATATCCGTTAGAAAACTTCAGCTCCCAGATAGCAAACCCTGAAAAGAGACATGCATATTGATTCTTGAAATGAAATGTTTTCAAGCTGATAGTTTGGTAGCAATAAAACTGAAAGTGAGGACTGAAGGCTTGCAAAATGCAATACATGTGAAACTTCATTGTTATGAGCTTAAATCAGTAAATAGGGATCGTTCCAACTGGCCCAAACCTGAACCCAATTGTCCAATCTAGGGGCTAAAGCAAAACTCCCTCTTCACCCAAAGTCTGGTTACCCAAAGGCAACTCTACTCTGCCTCAAGAATGAGAAGAGTGGGACCCTCGTGGTCCAGGATCTTCATCTCCTGTAAAACGACATACTCCCTCTAGAGTCAATTGTGTTTTGTCATTACGTTTTTGATTAGGTTATTATAACTTGAGCTGTGTATATTAATCAAATTAGCCCTCTCCAAAGAATTTGGCTCTTCCTGAGCGGTTAACACTTCTGTGTCCTGCTGAGATTTGGAATAATGCCATCTTCTGAGGCCCAATGAGTGCTGGGGAGAAGGCAGCTCCAAAGGTTTCTAAATCAGGACAAATCTGACTCCAGCGTTTCGGTCTTGCAGATAGCACAGTGACTATGACCTCTTCAGTGCTTTAATGTGTTCAGAGCCCCAGGACCCCATATGACATCTTGAAGTGGGCAATTGCCTACTTGATGTTTTTGCAGGGTTACCAAGAAAACTGCCTTTACCCCTCCACAAATTTGCCGGCTGACTCGAATTCCATTAACTTATCTTCAATATTCTCACTCAAGGCTTTGGTCCTAGTGAATGTGAATATGTGCCATGGCTTTGGATGGAAAGCTCCCTATCAGTTCTTTATACTATAGTGTAGATGTGCTTCATAACACTTCTCCATGTCAGTGAACCCTCATTTGAAAAGTACATATTGATCTGTGCCAAGATACCTTAATAGGCACCTGGGGATATGTAAAGAACCAAACAAATGTGCCCCTTGACTTCATAAGCCCTTCTATTTCAATGCTTTCATGATCCTTTAAAACAGGTCAGCAAGCTAGAACTTCTGGGTCAAGTCCAGATGGCTTCTGTTTTTGTAACTGAATTTTACTGGAGCATAGCCAGAATAATACAAAACCAAACCCTTTGTTTATGTATTTGTATGGCTGCTTTTGCAATGCAACAGCAGAGTTGAATCAAGACAGAAAGCATAGCGCAGCGTAATTTATTTATATAATATTTGGCCCTATAGAGAAAAAGTTTTCCAACTCCTGCTTAACATTCCAGGTCTGGGAGCCCCATCCCAAAGTATTTTGAGTGAGTAGATCCACAGGTGTGTATCTGTTGGCATGCATACAGCCTCATGCCTGCAGACCTCCACTGCGCGTACTCTTTCTGTGCAGTGGTTCTCTGAATTCTCCATACCTGCCTTTGATTTTTCCTTCAACAGCTTCTCCTCTCTAGCCCTCTACTTTCTAGGGTGAATGTTGCCCAGCAGCCTGTTGTCTGTCTTCCACAATTCTCCTTGGCATTTCATATGTCATCTTCTACCCTCTTGGTATTAAACTATTCCTTGATGATCTCTCATAACTGCACATTTAACCCTCTTTTCAGAATTTCCTCCCTACACTTCTGGTTACCTAGATCAGAGGGTCCTCTGAGCGCTCAGTATGTCTGAAACCAATTCATCATCATTTCCCTCCAAGCAACTCATACTCTAGACTTTTCAATTTTCTGTTATTGGTAACATCAGTCTCCCACTTTGAGATCTCAGTCACTAGTAATAATGATCATATTTGTTTCAAATTTTACCTCCTGGTCCTGAAAAACAAATCTAGCTTCAATCAGAATCTAACTAAAAATAATGAAGGGCAAAACTTTGTAAAATGTTCACAAAGCTTACCTGATATACAGACCTTTTAAAAAAATTTTTTCCTAAGGAAGAAACAAGCAGGAAAGGAAATTGACCTTGAACAGGTACCTACAACGAGCTTAATGCTGTGCCAGCCACTTTTTCAACAAAGTACCCATAATCCTTCCAGTAATGCTTTGATAATTTTTATCATTTAATGAGAAAGCCAAGTCTCAGAGTTTAAGTCACCTTGCCAAGTATCACATAGCTAGTGAATCATGGTACTACTATCCAGATCTAACTTTTATTTCTCATCCTCTTGTGGCATATAAAACACAGATTCTAATCGTGAAAAATATCTTGTTTTTATTGAATTTATATATTGACTTGGTTTTTGCTAAATTTTCTTTTTAAAAATATATATCAATCAAAACTGACTAAAGTAAATTCAGTTAGCAGTGACTGTAATTTTAAGTATTTGTGTCCCTCACTTGTTCTCCACTAGGAAGTAATGATGATGATGATGATGATGGTGATAACAGTTGACTTTTATTGAATGATACACTGTGTAGGCACCCTGCCAATGACGTTCTATGGATGCTTAATTTTTATTTTCATTTTTATCCTTTAATGCTGGCTCTTTTGATCAAGTGGAGTATGAACATGAGGGCTGATAGGCTTTAGTCTTTAACTTTATTATCTGTTAAACAAAGATATGCTGTTATATGTTCATCAACTAACACTTTTTTTTCGAGGGAGAGAAACTTGTACTTACCAACTTCTATGTTATAAATATTCCCAACATGGCTAATTTCCAGCTATAACTATAGTATCACTAGCTCACAGTAAACCTCAAAATTTAACAATCTGCTCTTAGGATCCTGCCTTAACTGGCTCTGCACCACACCAGAGATATGTACTATAGTGACTTATCAGGGAAATTTATTAATTTGCTTAGTGATTCAATATGCTAGGTGAGACAGAATATGCTTCAGTGTCATGTCGTTGGGTAATACTGGTGTGAACTGAGTTGGTTAGTCTTGGAGTGAACAATGGGAGACCTTTAGGGAGGTAGAAAGGGTGTCCCAGGTGCAGAGTCATGAGCCAGTGGGAGATGTTTAGGAGACAGTAAGATCATACTGACCTGGAATAGAGAATGACTTGGAAAGAAGAGTCTACCGAGAAGCCCATTCAATGGAAGAACATGTCATTTAGGATCTTAAATGGGTGGGAGGGTGAGACCTTCAGCTTCTCTAGTTGAACTATGGACGAGGTAGTGATATCCACCCAGGGCAAGCCCCTCTGAGCACTGGCCTTTTATGTTTTCCTGTCAATCACTTTGCTCAGATTTGCAGCATCACTTTCAACCAAAATCTTCATTTTCATGGAGTTGCTTTTTATGCAGATACGAATGATATACATTTGAAATTAAGACAAAAAGTTTTTAAAGATGCTCAGTGCCTCAAATTTCAAACAAAACAAATCCCTAAGTTTATTTTTTAAATGTGGTTTTAAAATTTTAAAGCCATCAGGACACAGAAAGTGTAAATCATGTTAATGTTATTATCCCATGGGTGTGCCACTGGAGCCATTGAAGTGAAAATAACCCATTTTCCTTTGTTGGAATTCTATATATCACACCGTGGTTTATAGGCTCTGAATATTCTGCAAGCAATAATGATATGTAAGTTGAAACTGCAGCAACTATTAACCTGGTCTTTGTTTTATGTAATAACAATGTCATGTATGTAGTAGTATTCATTTCAGCGTTAGACAATACATCCATAGAACTAGCAACCCTGGCCTGGAAGTTGAATTTGATAAATCAGTATGCCATGGTGTTACCTGAAGACCAAAGTCTGCACAGTATAAGAGATTATGCTTTAAAACACACACACACACAAACAGAATTAGACAAAAAAGCAATCATGGTTACAGATTTATGCTCTGGGAAAATGTGTTCCTAATTTTACCTAATTAAACTATTATTTAATAACAAATATTAATTTTGAATTAGAGTTGTAGGTTATGCGAGATCCTGGGGAATGCATGGTTCACGTTGTGACCACTACGTAGTTTTGTCAAGTGGCGGTGCTGTGCCTCATAGGGACCACTCTGTTATTCGGTAGGAATTTTGGAGCTTTCCCCCAGGTAGCCTCTCTGCCAGGGAGAAGCTAATAAATATGTGGCTCTGTAATCCTTGCATATAAAACTCAGATGTCTATTATGAAAATGTTCATGGACTGTGACCATTCATTCTCTTCCTAAGATATGTTTCTTGCATAGATCTTCTGATATAAAGTTGTCTGCAAAGTGCTAGGGAAGAGCCAGACTTCATACACAGTTTGCAAGCACCTGCTGTGAATCCAATGCTACTTCACCCAACTGTGCTTCATGCTGGGAGAGACCAGTAGACAGCAGGACATTGTAAGGAATCATCCCTCCCTCTTTGAACTCCTAGCACTCTTAATTTTTAAAGGCGCATTGTTTTGGCGTGTTAAGAGCTATTAAAAAACAAAGAATTACCACTGCCCCAGACTGGGTGATAACCTCTTTGAGGACAAGGAACCATTCATGTGTACATCTTTTTATTTGATCCAGCATTTAGCATGGTGCCTACTCAAATACTGACTACCTGATTTTTTTTTTCTATTACGTATTATCCCCAACAGGATTGCTTACTGATACTTTTACTTTTTTACTTAAAAAATATTTAATAAAAAATCCAGATGCAAGGTTGATTATTATGAAACATTTTTTAGAGATTTAACCTCACTCACTAGCCATGCAGATTTATATAGACATCTAATCTATTTACAAATGGACCTGTTTACTCATTTATAAAGTAAGGTGGTAAAGCTTAGTATTGTATGAGAGGCAAGTTGGTCTCTAGAGATACCCTGTGGAGCTCCATCTGCTCAACATTTTTATGAGCCATGAGGATATGGAAGGCATTCTAATAAACACTGCAGAGGATGTGGAGCTGGAAGGTGTGGATAATGTTGGAATGATAAAAGCAGAAGACAAAAAGATTGTGGCAGCTTGGAACAATGGGTTCAACATGCAAATTTTTCCTTTAAATATACAGCCTTTAATGTCAAGCCTTCTATAATGGTGTGAAATGATTACGAACAAGACAGGAAGTTCTGTCTTGTCCTTAATAGTTTCAGAACAAGCATCAAAATAGCATCAATTGGTAAGACTTGGAAAAATTAGGCTACAAAGTCAAGGTGTAATAGGGCTTCAACAAAAACTTCACTTCTGCGAGGACATCAGATCAAGGGCATAGGATGTGACCAGATCAAGTTACTCTCTCTGAGACTGAGGTCTTCATCTCTAAAGTGCAGATGGTCATAACAGCTACAATTTTGTAACTATCTCCTATGAATCCTAAACACCTGCTAAGTGCTTTGCTTATTTCAGTAATCTTCACAAAAGTTCTGTGAGAGATAAATGCTAAAAAAAAAAAAAAGTCAATTTTATAGATGGAAAACTGAGGCTTAGATTGTGTAGGTAATTGCCCAATACCACACAGGTAGAGTTTGGACAAATATCCAGCTCCTTCTGACCTCAAAGCCTAAGCTATAACGTACTATTCTCCATCACATTTCTCCCTACTGTTTAAAGCATAGAAAGATAAATGTGACCATACATTCCTGGCATATGGTGCCTTGTGTGCAATAATAGAGTCAATGCTAATATGCTTCATTTGTGCTCATTCCTCTCTCCTTCCATCCTCCACTATAGTGACAGAATTCCAACTGAGCATGTACCTCTGGGGATTATTCTGAGTCTTCAAGGGTAGAACCTTCTCACACACAGGAGCAATCTTTGCATGGCTTCGCCTACCTAGCTTAATTCCTCTTCCTACTTCAACACACATCATTTGCACCCAGCTCTGTCGGAGACTAGCTAATTGTTCAACAATAGCAGCGATACTTACCTCTACATGTTCACATTCAGGGGTTGCTGAAAACATCTGTGAAGGGTTTGAATTTGTGTCACTGAATACATCCCATGGAGAAAGCTAAAACCTCTCTGCCAAAAGCCAAGTAAATAACCTCAAGAGAAAATAATTTGTTAATACCGTGTCAAAGATACAGTTTGAGTCATAGGCAGCATCAATGTCCCTACAAAGTAGACCTGCTTAACTTTGAGGAACATAAACTCTGTTCTTTTAAGAATTTGTGGCACTACTTATTTCGGAGAATAGATGAGATTGGTTTCCTCAAAAGAGAGTGTAGTATCTGAGTGTCAGAAACAAACTTATCAGCTGCTAAATTCCAAAGAAGGCCAAAATCTCTCTTACTCCATCTTGCCCTGTGGCGCTCCATCTGCTCCATGTGGTTTAAAAAGTCACAGCCACAGGTTTGTCCCAACTCCTACCTCCATAGCATCTACCGCTAAGGGAAGGGTGCATGTGTTGAGGGTGTATCCAGGAGGAAACTGGTCACTATAGGAAACATCAGCAGAGCCAAACCCTCTTGATGAAATGAACTTCCTCCAACTGCAAGAGATTTGCCTGCACCAGTAGCTCCCAAGAGCTACTGGAATCAAACGTAGGGATAAATCAGAGTTTACATCCCTTGGAAGACTGAGTGCTACATGACTTCCCTGTCCAGAGGTTGAAAAAAACTATTATTCAATACACGGAAAAAATTCCTATCTAATACACATAAGGCAAATAATTTTTTAAAAAATAAACCAAAGTTGGCCGGGCGCGGTGGCTCAAGCCTGTAATCCCAGCACTTTGGGAGGCCGAGACGGGCGGATCACGAGGTCAGGAGATCGAGACCATCCTGGCTAACATGGTGAAACCCCGTCTCTATTAAGAAATACAAAAAACTAGCCGGGCGAGGTGGCAGCGCCTGTAGTCCCAGCTACTCGGGAGGCTGAGGCCGGAGAATGGCGGGAACCCGGGAGGCGGAGCTTGCAGTGAGCTGAGATCCGGCCACTGCACTCCAGCCTGGGAGACAGAGCGAGACTCCGTCTCAAAAAAAATAAACCAAAGTTGCAAACGAATGAAAAAGAAACTGTCTTTCTATATACCTTAAAAAGACTGTGGGGAAAGAGCAAACTGTTAGCAAGGGTTTCCTCTGTGTTCAGAGATTGTAGGCAGTTTTAAATGGCTTTTCCTTATTTTTATTTTCCAGATTGTCTGCAATAAGAAAAAATTGTTTTATAGTCACAAAATACAAATGTGTTTTTACAAATAAAGTCTGACAGTAATAAAACAAGCCGCTGTACTTATGCCTACAGAGGACCAAGGAAGTGGCCACAAGTGAGACAATCACATTAGGCCTCTATGTATCCACTCTGACCCAGTGCTGCCTTTTGAGCAGGAACAAGCCTTTGCAAGGATGGCTGTGCTTATGCGTGTGAAATCACCTGTCAAAAGGCACTTAACAGTGAAGATTTCTTTCTCTCTTTTGGAATACTGTGGAGGCTGTCAAAGGCTGCTGAGGAAATCTATTAACGTTTATTCTTTTTTTAAAAAATAAATCATGACAATTTTTAAGGAAGAAGACTAGTAGGCTTTAAAGAAGAGATGCTAAAATTTCACAGTGTACCTAGTTTGGATGTTGGTAGAGAAGTATCATTGAGATGCTGCTGCCGTTATAAATGAGTGAGATGAACCTCTCCCAAAAATGTATGTTGATGGAGCAGGACACTTGGTATTGTATTGCAGAAAACAAAGACCTTTTGTTGGGCAGCTCGTAGTCTGAGAAGTTAAACGTGAAGAAAATTGCATTAAAATCTGATAGTTGCTGTGTGGGATAACGGTTGGCATTTAGTTCACAGAGCACTGTAACTTATTTGATCCCTCAACCTGATTATCCCATTGACAGCTTACAACACAAGCACTTCCTAAGATTTTACGAATGATTTTTGAAATGTATTACCCCCATCCCATACAAACTTGAGAGGCCTGGAGTTATTACTATCCCCATTTTACAGCTGAGAAGAATGATACAAAGGCATTTAGTCCTTGGCCCCGAATGACCCAGCTGGTTAGCATTGAAAATAGGATATGAATTCAGGTTTTTCTCATTCTAGAGTCTACAGTCGGTGCTATCTGCCTCCAGCTGAGAGAAGGGAAGTTTCTAGAGGAAAAGGGGGCTGTTCAAGGGCTTAGTGTGTCTCCTCTCAAGGTCAGTCTGGTGAAGAAGAGCGTAAACTTGAACCTGTTTTACTGTCTTTGACCCATGCCTATTCTGGAATGTTTGTAGTTTGGGGGAAGAAACAATGCATTTACTTCAGACTGAAATTGCCTGAAGGTTATTTTTAATTTTTGTTATTTTTTTATTTTTTATTCTTAGCTTTATTACATTTCTGAAACAGACCAGTCAAAAAAAAAAAAAAAAGGGAAAGACAGAAAATCTAACTGTTGTTGTTTCCAATTCTAAATGAGAGTAAATCTTGCCATTGGCAGCTGATTAAGCAACTCCCAGATTCCTCTCTTGATGCATAAATGAGAAATCAATGTCCAGCAGGAATTCCTGATGATGTTCTTTATGGGTTTTTAGCACAAGTACTCAGAGTGACCTTTCCTGCATTTGCTTCACTGACTCGCTCATTGCCTGCTATGGGACATCCAGGCTTCTCTGCACAGCATGAATGCGGCATGCCCAAATGCTGCTCTTACCTCAGCTCTGACTTCTCCCAGTGCATGCGGTAGACCCAGCAGTCTCTGTGGCTTTGCTTGTGCCCTTTGCAGATGTGTCCACATGGCCATGTAGCACCTATTGTTTTCAGTCCTTCTCCATTATCGCCTCTATTCCCCCAGGGAAGATTTTCTAGTGGAAATTTTAAGTTTTGTTTGATTGCCTCCTTTTGCGAGATGTGGAAAGAACAGCAGGTATTACAAGTGAGAGTATGGAGAATGTACTAATAAAATGATCACTGAGGTATTGCTGAATATGTTTGGGATGAGTGGGGAAGTATGCTTCGATTTATAACTTGATGTGAAAGGCAGCTCATCTTATTCTAGTTAGTATAACCTAGCCTTAAGATTTTCTTTTTTTTTTTTTTCTTTCTGAGATGGAATCTCAGTCTGTCACCAAGGCTGGAATACAGTAGCACAATCTCGGCTCACTGCAACCTCCGCCTCCTGTGTTAGAGCAATTCTCGTGCCTCAGCCTCCTGAGTAGCTGGGATTACAGGTGCACACCACTATGCCTGGCTAATTTTTGTATTTTTGGTGGAGATAGGGGTTTCATCATGTTAGCCAGGCTGGTCTTGAACTCCTGACCTCAAGTGATCCATCCACCTCAGCCTCCCAAAGTGCTGGGATTACAGGTATGAGCCACCATGCCCAACTCAAGAACTTTTTGATATCTACATTATTTTTTCAGCTATATTTTCTTAGGTTTGTACATTAAACTCAATAATTGAAGTTCCATAAACTTAAAGCAGATTCTAAGAAGAAATAAGATCTAAGAAAATGAAGAAAAATAAAACCCCTGCTTCTGATGCAAGAATAGTCTTAGGAAGAAGGAATGAATGTCTCCTCCAAATATAGATTTGGGTTAGTTTTTCTTTTCATTTGTTTTTATAGGGCATGGTGTTAAGTATATAATCTGATTTGTAGCCATGCATGTGATGAAACCAATTAAAATATGTCGTCCTTAATTTTTCTTGTTAAGGGTTTCTATGGACTGGAGGCATAAACTACTAAGGATATCTATGCAAACAGATTATATAACACTAACTCACATTGAAATATCTTTTTTTTTTCCATTCTCTTTCCATATTCCTAATTGCTTTAAGGGGCAAGACTCTGATGCTAATATTTCTTTAACAACTTTAAGACTCAATCTTTTTGTAGCCAAGAGAGCCGGCCTCAAGCTCTCTTTAGTGAGCAAAACATCTGACTGTAAATTGATAAAGTTTATTTATTTTCATTTTAAAATAATTACCCATTGTGGCCTTTGATACTGGTTTTCCACTTATAACAGTGATGTAAAGTTTCCTTTTGAAAACATTTGTGGCGATTTGTGAGGTGAATTAAATAATTGAGCCAATAATATAGTTGCTTAATAGATGTGGCAAAAATTGGACAGTGGTTCGTGAGTGGATAAAGTTTGAACTGGTCTAGGAAATACAGGAATTGTTCATTTAATCATTTCCCGTATTATCCCTGAAAATCCCCCTCCTTGGACATCTCAAAGCACATGTCGTATACACCATTCCCCAGAATTCTATTTTGCTGTCTTGTACATTAATTACACACACATATACATGCTCATTGAGAACAGAAACTCTCTCATCCACTCAGGATCTGTTAGCCACCTAGAAGGTACTTTTAGAGGCAGAACTAAGCCCTCTCATCTCTAGCCTCTCTCTCCCTGGCCATGCCTCATTGTCACTCAATGCTATGCTCTTATGCCATCTTGAACTAGATAAGAAGGACAATGAAAACTTTCGGCACACTGAATTCTATGTAGGGTGGAGTTCTGAGTCTATTTGACCCAGGGCAACACTAAAAATAGAGATGCTATAGTAGAGACAGTTGGGTCCAGTTCAATCCAAATTGGCAGAATTGATAGTTGCTGTGAATAGACCAGGGGATGACAGTTTCTTGTAACAATTGACTATACCTATAAAATAAGTCCATGTTAAAAAAGTGTGACATTGAATAGTACTAGGATGGGATGAATCATGAAGTTGTACATTTGCCACCAAAGGTTAAGTGATTAGTCAGTTTATTGACACTTGCCTCTACTTTATATTAAAATTGTATCTTCTGAGTCTTGAATAATTTTTTAGTAAAATTATTGATCAACGTCAGATATAAACCAGAATCTTGGACTCATAGAATCAGAACTGGATAAATACCCAATGATAATCCCATTGATTTTCTGTATTCATGAGCAGGAATAAAAAGGCCCAGCAATGTGAAGTGACCCATCTTGTATCACACAACTAGTTGTCAGTAGCAGTAGTGGCAGAACTTGAACTGGGGATCCTCCTCCCAACATGTTATTTTTCTTCTACCCTTACATTGTTTCTTATTACACAGGTCACTATGTTTTAGTACATTTCTGCTTCAATTTATTTTAGTTTATTTCAAATTCAATATATCTTTATCTTACAGTATGTAATCTAGCAATTTGCTACTCTAAGGATGGTCTTCAGATCTGTCAGAATCAACATTGCCCGGAAGATTTTTTTAAATTGCAGAATCTTGAACTGTACCCCAGACCTTCTGAATCAGAATCTGCATTTTTTTTTACAAGATCTCCAGATGATTTGTATCATATTAAAGGTTGAAAAGTACTTTTAAATTATGTCCTGTAAGTCAAAATAGTGTTCTGGACTGAATGAGAAAGGTGGGCAATCTTTAGCTCCATGGTTCTCAAATTTTATTGTATGTAAGATAAACGAGAGTAAATATAAAGTGTAGATTGCTGAGTATATCGTTCCCACAGATTCTGTTTCAGACCCAGAATGAACACAGATGGAATGATTTTAACAAGGTGTACAAGTGGTTTTGATGCAAGTCATCTTTGAAAACTTTGTTTTTACTCCTTCTTAGTTGGTTGTTTATAAATGATTTCACTATTGCTTTGAAATGAATGCCTGGAACACATTTATAACAATTATCAAGACTAGAATGGACATTTAAGATTCTGGGACAAATGCCTGAAACAGTTAGATTAATAAAACATGGTATATAAAATATTCTGGATAATGTTCCTGTTCCTGGTAGAGTATCATTGTACTTCCCCAAAGAAGTTGAGAGGCTATATAGGCTATATAAACCTAGTTGAAACTACATAAATTGGAATTTATGTAGTCAGAGATAGCTTTGAATCTTGTTCAAGATTCTCAGGACACTCTTCTTCCAATCATCCCCCAGTTCTGCTGCTCTATGTTGTTTTCCTTTCTCTTCTACTGCAGAGATGTATTTTCGTTTAAGTGGAGAAGACTGCAAACACAATCACCAGTTTCACATTTCTCAGTCTTTTTTTTTGAGATGGAGTCTCCTGCTGCTGCCCAGGCTGGAGTGCAATGGTGCTATCTTGGCTCACTGCAACCTCCACTTCCTGGGTTCAAGTGACTCTCCTGCCTCAGCCTCCAGAATAGCTGGGATTACAAGCACCCACCAGCATGCCTGGCCAATTTTATTATCATTATTGTTATTTATTTTTAGTAGAGATGGAGTTTTGCCATGTTGGCCAGGCTGGTCTCAAACCCCTGACCTCAGATGATTCACCCATCTCTGCCTCCCAAAGTGTTGGGATTACAGGTGTGAGCCACCGCGCCTGACCTTCAGTCTTCATCAGCTCTGATCCAAAACACAAATCCTGGGGAATGTTTCTGATTAGCCTTCCTTGGATCACATGTTTATTTCTGGACTTCAAAGGCCAGAGAAAATGTGCACTATTATGGTCCATGCCATACCACCTGTGGCAAGTCCGATGCTTGGAAGCCCTAATCAGAACTACATATTTTCTGAATAGAAAGAAGCAATAGGCAGAAAAATAAAAGATGTCATCAAAACTTGAAATAGCATCAGTGCTTTGGAAACAACCTAAGTGTACACTAGTAGGGGAATCAGACAAGGATGATATGTACCTGGGTTGGAATGTTCTTCAGATGTTAGAACTGATGGCTATGAACAAGGTATGATAAAGTAATTTTTAAAAATTTTGATATCATGTAAAATGAGAAAAGCAGATCTCAAAATTGTGTTCACTGTGATGTAATAGAAATGTGTATGCCAGTGGGGTGTGGTGGCTCACGCTGTAATCCCAGCACTTTGGGAAGCCGAGGCAGGCAGATTACTTGAGGCCAGGAGTTTGAGACCAGCCTGGCCAACGTGGTGAAACCCTGTCTCTACTAAAATTACAAAAAATTAAATGCCTGTAATCCCAGCTACTCGGGAGGATGAGGCACAAGAATCGCTTGAATCTGGGAGGTGGAGGTTACAGTGAGCCGAGATCATACCACTGCATTCCAGCCTGGCAACAGACAGAGAGACTGTCTCAAAAAAAAAAAAAAAAAATGTGTTTTTTCTGGGCTTGATTTCATGGTTTTCATGATCTAAGTTAGGATTGCTGCATCTTTTGATTGCCACTACAGAGGAGATAAGAAAGTGCACATAACTGATGAAAGAAATGAGCCAAGTTCATGGAAGCATAGACCATCATAATTCATGTTGTTAACTCTTATGAGGTAAGTTGTTTCATATTGATAGACATGAGTAGATTTACAGCAGCCTTGTTCATCACTTTCAATGCATGTTGTCCTAAGTACCAGCATTTATCTTGAAGATGGAGAGTCTGTGGATAGACTGGAGATGGTGGTATTTTCCCCAGTTGGTGAGACAGTCCCTTTTGACTTGATGGTCCTGCAAAATATGGTTCTATATCCTCTATGGCAACTGGCAGTTTTGTTTCATACTAAGCAAATAGAACTACTTACTTTGTCTAGAGACTGCTTTCTTCAAGCTGCAAACAGAAGCCTTTTATGTCTCAGGAAATCCAAGTCCTAGTTTTAGCAGCCCACTGAATGACTGTGTGATCTTGGGGCTAGATCTACAACCTCACAGTGTTTGTCTCTGCTGTGTTTAAAAAAGAGAGAGAGTCAAGGTACAGATTCATGGCTTGTGAAATCCCTTTCAGCTTTAACACTGTATGAATCTACAAAATCTATGAATATGCACTGATTTCCCTGGAGCTGTACAACATACAGTGCATATATAGGGCATTGTTACAACATGGTTACTGGCTTTTCCACAATGGGTCTTAGAGTGGCAGTGACTCCATGTCTATATTTCACACTATGATTAGATTGTAAGGGCAGAAATCCAATCCTGGTCAATGAACATTGGACTGAGTTTAGCTTACAATCCACTCTGACCTCTGAATTCCTCTCCAGCCTGACCCATTTACTCAAAACTGGTCATCTTCCACCTTTGCTCATTGTGATTTGCAACATGCAGTCTATTTTATTGTATCTGGGAAGCATCATTTTGCCTTATTATTCAAGATTACTTTTAATTCCAGTCTTTTTATCTAAGTCAATACTTACAAAAATAGTGAAGGACTGGGTTTTTGGTTGTTTTTGTTTCAATTTTCAATCTATTATGGACCTATACTTACGAAATCTTTCATTTGGATGTTGTAGCAGTGCCAAATTGCTATAAATCTTTCTAAATGCTTCCTCTCAATTTGGTATATTTTCTACTTATATGCATGGATCTGTTTTTGGATTCTCTAATTCTATTCTGCTGGTCTATTTGTCTGTCTGTACTGATATTACACTGTCTTCATTAATTTTATTATGAGGCTTAAGATCTGCTAAGACCAGCTTCCTCTCCTCCTAGCCAACCTCTTTCAGGAATAATCAGTTTTTTCTTGTTTTTGTCTTATCTATGTGAAATGTGGAATTAGCATGTCAAATTTCACAAAGAACCTTGATATGATTTACACTGGAATTTCTTTATCAATTTGAGGAGAGTTTTGATATTTTTAATGTTTTCTTATCTATAAACATAGTTAATTTTCTAGTTAGTGAAACTTTCATAAAGTTTTATTTTTTTCTTTTAAAAAGCCCTTGCATGTATGTTGTTTATTCTTAGGTCACTTATAATTTTATTGCTATTACAAATGCTGTATTTATAAAAATTGTTAGAAAATACACTAATTTTGTGGAAATTTAATGAGTTTGCAATTGATTTTGGTAAATTAATTTTGTATCCAATTCTGCCCAATTCATCTTCAAATAAAATGACAACTTTTCCCTAGGTGCTTTGTTCTTCATATAGTTGTAATTTGTGAATAATAACAATCTGTTTCTTTCCAATCTTGGTATTTAAATTTATTTTCTTATTGCAAGTGTGTTAAAATACTGTTGCAGTGTTGGGTGGTGACCCTTGCCTGTAATCCCAGCACTTTGGGAGGCTGAGGTAGAAGGATCGCTTGAGTCCAGGAGTTCAAGAACACACTGGGTAACACATTGAGACCCCATCTCTATTTTTAAATAAATAAATTTGTATTAGTTGTCTAGGGCCGCCATTGACAATTTTGCCTCTATCTTTACATGACCTTCTCGTTCTCTGCCTTCTCATTTTCTGATAAAGATGCCAGTCATTGGATTTAGCAACCAATCCAAATCCTGGATGATTCCATCTTGAGATCCTTAACTAATGACATCTACAAAGACCCTATTTCTAAGTAAGGCCACGTTCTGAGGTTCTGGGTAGACATGCATTTTAGGAGATATTATTCAGTCCATTTACCAAGAAGAACTTAAGGTGAAAAATAAGAGGGTTTGGAGTGGGCGTACTTATCTTACTTATAAATCTTTTATTTTTATGTTTTTTGTTTTTGTTTTTATTGGGACCATCACAGGTCACTGGACCCTCAACCTCCCGGGCTGAAGCCATCTTCTTGCCTCAGCATCTCAAGCAGCTGGAGCAACACGCACATACCACCATATCCAGCTAATTTTTGCAATTTTTTTGTAGAGATGGGGTCTCCCTCTGTTGTCCAGGCTGATCTTGAATTCCTGGGCTCGAGCAGTCTTCCTGCGTCTGCCTCCCGAAGTGCTGACATTATAGGCATGAGCCACTGCACCAGGCTTAGTCATAAATCTTAAGAGAATGCTTTTACTATTCTACAGTTACCATAGTTTGTGGATTCAAAGAAACATGATTTTGCCCATTTCAACAACTCTGAAGAGTATCTTAAGAATTCTCATCAGAGATTACCACAGTTTAATTGGGAGCATTTTTTTTCTTTCTTTGTGGTATGTTTTATAAGTGGTATATATATAATACAGTTAGTTTTTCTGTAAATTTAGTAGATCAAGAAGTCTCCTTCTGTATTTCTTCTTCTTTTTTTTTAATACTTTATGTTCTAGGGTACATGTGCACAACATGCAGCTTTGTTATATATGTATACATGTGCCATGTTGGTGTGCTGCACCCATTAACTCATCACTTACATTAGGTATATCTCCTAATGCTGTCCCTCCCCTCTCCCCCCCACACCACAACAGGCCCCGGTGAGTGATGTTCCCCTTCCTATATCCAAGTGTTCTCATTGTTCAATTCCCACCTATTAGTAAGAACATGCGGTGTTTGGTTTTCTGTTCTTGCGATACTTTGCTGAGAATGATGGTTTCCAGCTTCGTCCATGTCCCTACAAAGGACAAGAACTCATCCTTTTCTATGGCTGCATAGTATTCCATGGTGTATATGTGCCACATTTTCCTTTTTTTTTTTTTTTTTTGAGACGCAGTCTCGCTCTGTCGCCCAGGCTGGAGTGCAGTGGCCGGATCTCAGCTCATTGCAAGCTCCGCCTCCCGGGTTCACACCATTCTCCTGCCTCAGCCTCCCGAGTAGCTGGGACTACAGGCACCCACCACCTCGCCCGGCTAGTTTTCTTTTTTTGTATTTTTAGTAGAGATGGGGTTTCACCGTGTTAACCAGGATGGTCTCGATCTCCTGACCTCGTGATCCGCCCGTCTCGGCCTCCCAAAGTGCTGGGATTACAGGCTTGAGCCACTGTGCCTAGCCTACATTTTCTTAATCCAGTCTGTCACTGATGGACATTTGAGTTGGTTCCAAGTCTTTGCTATTGTGAATAGTGCCACAATAAACATACATGTGCATGGGACTTTATAGCAGCATGATTTATAATCCTTTGGGTATATACCCAGTAATGGGATGGGTGGGTCAAATGGTATTGCTAGTTCTAGATCCTTGAGGAATTGCCACACTGTCTTCCACAATGGTTGAACTAGTTTACAGTCTCACCAACAGTGTAAAAGTGTACCTATTTCTCCACATCCTCTCCAGTACCTGTTGTTTCCTGACATTTTAATGATCAGCATTCTACCCAGTGTGAGATGTTATCTCATTGTGGTTTTGATTTGCATTTCTCTGATGACCAGTGATGATGAGCATTTTTTCATGTGTCTGTTGGCTGCATAAATGTCTTCTTTTGAGAGGTGTCTGTTCATACCCTTTGCCCACTTTTGGGTGGAGTTGTTTGATTTTTCCTTGTAAATTTGTTTGAGTTCTTTGTAGGTTCTGGATATTAGCCCTTTGTCAGATGAGTAGATTGCAAAAATTTTCTCCCATTCT